>NC_133543.1:46736103-46911103 GCF_048773025.1 Camelus bactrianus
GAAATGGTTATAAAGAACAATGTTTGAATATACGTCAGATGAAAAAAGAAAAAAAAACGAAATGAATATTCTCTAACAACTGTATATAATCCACAAGGAAACACACGCACAGACACACACACACACAGCCACACACATGAGAGAGAGAGAGAGAGAGAGAGAAAGAGAGAAAGAATGAATGAGTTTTAAGCCTGGAAATAAACTTTAGCCTTTTTTGTATTGTAAGACAACAAGAAAGAATGAATGTGCTCCCAACCTTGGTGTACAACAGAACCATTTTATAAATATTTAACATTCTATAGGATTGATTCATATATTCTCACACAACTCTGTGGCAAGGCTGACCCATGCTGCCGACATTCTACATATCACTGAGACAGGGAGGTGAAATTTTCCTGCTTTCAGTCTAATTGTCTTTGACAATTGCAGTGCCTAGTGCTACACTGCTTGTGTTGTATTTAAAAACAGGGGAAAGAGGAGAGACTTGTTCATTAAAGATGCAGTATCCCTGGTTCACACAAATGCATCTGGCAGGTTCAAAATCGAATGTCAACCAGAGGTCTTAGCAGAGTGTGAGCTTCAGTGCATGTGTGGGTTAGTCACAAGTACAGCCGGTTTGAATTCTGAAATACTAATAGCTCCATGTTTGCTAATGTGCTTCATATGAAAATCAGGAGGTGATTCAACAACTGAAGGCTTTACTTTTCAAAAGAAAAAACATATTAAAACACTTTGAATTGTTAAGTGGTCATGTATATATATCTCTGCATATATGAAGAGGAAGCAACCAGTTGCTTCTGAATAATGTAAAATAGACAGTTTTAAAGTTCAAATAGTTGGTGGTGAAAACAGCACACACACAGACACATCATACACACTAATTTTATATATATATATATATTAGAACTTTACTTTAGTGGCCTCAATAATTCAACAAACCGTGTCCCTTTCACTTTGCAAAATAGTTTCAATGATCATGATACCCAATTCTTGCTAAAAAACATGAAAATGGGATTATAGAAGTATCTTTCTGCTTGGAGTTGGACACATTTTCAGAGAAACTCTAAATGCCTCTAAAACATATTTTCCAACCCACAAATATATTTAAATTTACAAAGACCTATTGTGGGAATTAATTTGGACTTTTTTGGATGTATTCTTTTGAAAATTGCATAGCCAAGTACTATGCAACCGATGTAATTTGACCTTGCTATTTTACATAGCATAGCCTCTGGATAGCTTTTATCACTTGCCCAGATGGTGTTTCGCCTCTGTATTTTAGTGGAATGGTTTATTTTCTCCTTGATAGGTTTCAAATGCACAAGAAAACATTATACCCGTCTATCTGCATTTGAGTAGAATATAAACTGACTAATAGATAAACATTCTGTGTGAAAGTAAATAGCCTTAAAGTATACTGCCTTCACATTCCATTGATCAGCTCAGTCAGCAAAGTTTTCTATATTGTCACTAATGTTCTAAATATTTTGGTGAGAAGCATGCCAGAAGTGTAGAGTATTTCCATTCGTGTCACACATAAGGTCATTATGAACTACCTCTTGAATTTCTATTGATCCTTCTACTGAAGTAGTTTCCTTCAGTTCCTTTTTGTCCCTGTTGGAAATGTGATTGCAGTTGTGAAGAAGGGAATAGAGGCTGTTAAGTGGACTGGCTTAAATCCCCTGGCCAGACGGCAAGGGATTTGGACTGGCTCATTACCTTACCTTCATTAGTAGCCTTCTTCAAATTCTTAGCAGTCAAAAAGAGGCCGAGAGTATGAGCCCTGATTACTCAGTTGTACTATCACTGATTGTACACATTCACTTCTCAGGATGTGGTACCCCACTCCCACCCCAAGCTCCAGAAAGGATGGTCAGAAAAGACCTCATTATTAGGCTGCTCCATAGAAGAGCTCCTAATGCTGCCATGCAGAATCAAAGACTCACAGGAGAGCACTACCTACTCCAAGGTCAGCCTTATCTCCCCCAACAGATCTTCATTTCTTCAGCATGCCCGATTTCCTAAGAAATCAAACCCTAGAATCCGTGAGGCTAAATGAAATTCACACACTTCAGCTTCTGCCTAAATACACGGATTTTTGACCACTCATACCTCAAAGTAATTTTTAAGTCATATAAAGCTAAAAGCAATAATGCATGACTTTATTTTCAGTTTTATAAATGAGTGTAAAACACAATAGTGCAGTCATATATTTGGCATTAACTCTTACTAGCCACAAAAATGTGGGTAAATACTGGATTCGCCAAAGTTGTCTAAATAAGATTGGGTTTGTCAAAACTTGCCAGTTGCTTTTAAGTGAACACAGCAAGTTGGTGGAAGTGAAAATGTGATGTCTAAAGGATGGAAAATAGGTCAGCACTGTGCAAAAGCAAACTTGTCAGTGAGATCAATATGAACCTACAAGTTAATGGGGATATTAGAATTTCCTTATAGTAAGGGACGTGTACAGGGTAGAGCCAGAACACAGCTGTAGTGCTGATTCACTTGCGGAAAGCAGAGGACATACTTAAAAATTATTTTTTGTATCCTTAATGAAAGGCACTGCTTTTTAATATGGAATATCTATATGTAGGAACAGTCTTAATTGATAGAAAATCATAGTAAATTAAATTCTGATTCATTTGCTCAGTTTTTAGCAACAAGAAAAATAAGAAAAAAGGGGAGTATAGATCAAGCATCATAAAATTTCAGAACTATCATGAAGTCCTTCAATGCTTTCTCTATGTTAAGTGTCTCAGAGAATTTGACATTGTGGATGAAATCAGTAAAAATTTTTGAAGGAAAACAAAACAGAAAGACCTTTCTTGGGGCTTCTCATTGCATTTATTTAAAATTTTTAAAAATGTACATCACTTTTTGAATACATAAAATGCCAGTGCTTTGCAACAGTTCTGTTACTGCATCTCTCAACTAAAAAAAAGGAAGAGGGAAAAAAAAAAAACAGGAAAAATACATTCAAAAAGCCAGGCTGTTCTGCTTATGCACGGGCAGAGGCTTTGGAAAGCTACAGCCTACACTGTGTCTGTTCAGAGGCCTTGCCAAACATCAGTCAGCTAGCAATGAAAAGTTGCACATAAAGCATTAAAGGATACAAAGAACAACTTGGTGGGGAGCAGGAGAGGAATGGGAAATTAAGAAAAATGCCACATATACTGTTGGGGTGGGGGTGGACTTGGGTAGAAGTAAGCATGAGACTGATGTTTTTTGGAAACTAGATTTATGGGAAAAGATGGAAGAAAACAAAGTAACATGTTTGGCATGCTATATTGTGTGTGTGTGTGTGTGGTGTCCACTTCTAATTTTCTACTTGACTATCCAAGAGAAATGTAACAAAACTGAGGTAGAAATGAATGTGGGAGCACTACAGCCCAGAAGATTTCAAAATGAGAAGCAGAATTGCACTGACAAAAGAAGAGTCAAAAAGAAGGGGGGGGGATGTAGATGTTCTTTGCGGATATATATATAAGTTGGTTGGTTGTTTTTGTAATTATTTGTTTGCTTGTTTGTTTTGGTTGCTATCTTCTGCATTCTGTCAAACAGCACGGCAAGCCTATAAGCTAGATTATAGTGAAAAGAATGACACCATTCCCAGCAGTTTTCCGAGAGAACTTGCAAACCACCACCACCACCATTACCATGTCTGCAGGAAAAGGCAGTCCTAGTTTTTAGGTACTGACTTTCAGGTTCCTAAACAGGTCTTGTGGCTGACTGTTCTAGACACTAACACAAACTGAATAAGTAGCTTTCCATTAACCAGTGTACCTTTTAAGAACATTTACACTTCATTTTCAAGGAGCAATGTACGAAGAACTCTTGCAGTTATTGACAAAGAATTATTCTGCTCTGGTTAATTCCCCATAATTAGTGAAAGAACCTTTAAAAAAAAATCCTTCCGTTTCTACTTTAAATCGTAAATATTCAGTTGTATCACACGTCAGTATTTTTCCAGATACATTCAAAGTAATTTTCCTTGCTATTTTCCAATCGTTGAGGTAAACATACATTTTAATATAAAGTAACATTGAAGCCTATCCCATTACTCTCAGCAGTACATAGTGCTTTCAACACATTCCTTTGAGGTACTGTACAAATCACAATCACTTTCCTGAGTTTTTGCAGACAAGAACATTAAAAGAAATGAACTGCAGAAATTAAGGTCCAGATTACCGTTACCCTGTTTTACCTGTTCTTAGCTTAATACTGCAGAACAGACAGGATTGAGGAATACTGTTGCTCTTAAAATGGCAAAAATCTGGTTTTCTGTCGTAACACAACTGTTCATCTCTTTAGTCCAATAATGTTTGAAGTTAAAGCTCTTTATATTAGCACATGCCACCAATGTAATTGTGAGGCAAACAAAAAAGAAAGCACCACTCCAGGCACTTGACAGCAACTAAATCTCGAGAACAGCAGAATGGAATCAACACACGAGGTTCATGTCCTTCTGAAATCAACACACTTGCACCTTGCTCCTTGGTGAGTGTTGTCTAGCTTGAACCGAATGAACATCAGCAGATGCTTTCTGTCATCTGGGGCTTTCAAATCAGAAGCTCTCGTTGGATGCATTTTCTCCTCCAAATCTACCCTGACGCTAAAGATGCAACTTAATCGTCTTCTTCCCCAGTACCCTTTGCGATTTAAACACTACTGGAAAGGGGCTCTATACCCTATGTAGCAGGTTTTATGTGTGTGTGCCAACATTCATGACTTTTTTTTTAATGAAGTTATCACTGACTGCAACCAAACATTTTGTTCCATTCAACATACATATCAAGCTCTTTTTGAGATATGCTAGGCTGAATCTTGCAGAAAGCATTTTCAAAGTCTTGATATGTAATGGGCCTCAACTGGCTGGGCATAATGGCTGAAAGGTCTGTGGCTGGCATGGCATGGAGGGGGCCCACTGCTGCTTCCTGACACAAATGAGCCACATCTAGTCCAGAAAAGCCTTCTGTGCGCTGGACAAGCAGTGCAAACTCCTTGTCATTGAGACAGTAATTGTGCTGTGAGAGCAGTTGTACTATGATCTGGTGCCTCGCTGTGCTGTCAGGAAGTGGGATTAAAAGTCGTTTCATGAAGTACCTCCGAAGAGATTCATCTATTTCTTCTGGTTTACTGGTGGCACAAATTACTACGATTTGGTCCTCAGCTGAAGTTAGTACAGTGTCCAGCTGCATCAGAAATTCGGTTCTCATCCGACTGACTGGACTGTGTTCCTCACTCACTTGAGAGGAGAGAAGCATGTCAATGTCACTAACAAAAATCACTGAGGGCTGGCGACATCTGGCCACAAGGAAAGAGGCATGGATAATTTTCTCTGCTTCTCCTAACCACTTGGCGACAAGTCCAGAACCAGCGATTTTGAAAAATGTGGCCCCCAGCTGACTAGCTATGCATCTGCCCAATAATGTTTTGCCTGTTCCCCGAGGTCCAAAGAAAAGGATGCTCCGAGGTAAGGCAGTCAGCCCACTGAATGCATCTGACCTCAACACTGGCCATAAAACCTCCTCTTTAATGACAGCCTTTACCAGGTCAAGACCAGCAATGTCATTCCAGTCCACTGGTGGTCCTTGGGTGATAATCTCATTGGTTACCAGGTCAATGAGGTGCGTGTCAGTATTCTTCAGTTGCTCGTCCACAGAGTGGTTGGATGAGGTAGCTGCACGGAGTCCAGGACCTTGCATTGGGTGAGAGAGGAGCTGCCTGTGCTCGTCCCCATGCTCACTCATTACTGGCGACGTGTACTTCCCAAAGGATTCACTGGATCTTGATCCCAATGAATTTTTAGCAGTACTATAGGAAGGAGGGGTCAGAGCCCTACTGGACTGACTGCTGAATTTCCTTTGCTGTTCAGAGGACATTAGCTGCTTCGTTGGCTTAAATGCTAAGGATGATGTTTCAGCACTTCTGTCAAAGCCATTCCCCCGATTTGAGTTTGAAATGCTGTTGTCGGGCATTCTGTACATAGGACTCTGTGTAGATCTCTGTTGGCCATAGCTGTAATTTCCATAACTGGAGTCCATGTCTCCTTGCCCTGCCATATAGAAAGCTTTCCTTTTGAGAGAACTAGCCGAACTGTTTGTCAGAGCCGAGGGTGCGATAGGCGTCAAACCGTGACCCTGGTAGGTGTAGCCAGGAACAGTGGTGGGGGGCAGGGGGGTGGGAGCAGGAATTCCTGAAGGCAGGTATGCTGAAGGAGGAGGGGGAGCACCCCCAGGGCTGTACCCAGATCCCACAGCAGTCTGAGGAGGATAGCTAGCAGAGGGGTAGCTGTAACTGGAGAGGTTAGAAGTCCCATTGTAGCCTGGGACCAGGGCTGGTGGCGGAGGAGGTGGTGGTGGTGGCTGTAGGAGCCCAGAGCTATGCAAAGGGGACGGATGTGGGGAAGGAAGTGCAGGTGCTGGCTGGCTACTGTAAGCAGAATGCAGATATGAGCCATTGTATCCCGGGGCATATTCCTGAGATGGGAGCCCTGTATGAAGACTAGGTACAGTGTGGCTTCCACAGGTACTACTCGAATAACTAGGTTCTGTCAGGTTGCTGGCCACCCCAGGAGAGCTCCCTATACTTGCAGAGACATCTGCTGGAGGGAGGGCTGAACTGACTCCAGCTTTGCTGGCAGTGATAACATCTGGAACACAGTTCATGGGATAAACAGCGTCTGAATTTAAGGAAGGCTGCCAGGGTTCGCCTTCGTTTTTCCGACCGTTCACCAGTCCTGATGGTGCATCTGAGTAGTTGCTGAGTACAGGTCGGTCCACAGGGCCTTCCAAAATGCCAGAATACTTCTCTGCATATTTTTTTAGTAGGTTGGATGCAGTCAGAGCAGATATGTCATCATTTGCCCAGGCATACTGGTAGGTGCGCTGCAAATGACCTCTGTAGGCTTCAACTTTGTGGGCAGGAGACCGAGTGGTGGAGGTGATGTCAAAGTGCTGTTCTGGCCACTGGGCATGCTCCGGCGTCCACTGCATCTTCAAGCCTAAGGATTTGGGGGGAGAGGGGAAAGCTAATTTACTTAGATACTCATCAGAACTGTTAAAGCTTTTTCCCCACAATTTCTTTTGTTACCTGTTATTTTCCACCAATGATGTCAACAATATAAAGGATTTCTACAGCTTATAATACCTATTACGGTCTCTACGATGCACACACTTTAAAAGGGACTGAATTTCAGCCCTGTATAAAAAGTAAACTGAATTTAAATGAAAACTGTAGAAGACCTACTTTTTTTTCCTCCCATTTTTAAGTAAGAAGCAAATTTATCTCTGCTAAGCCTGTAAAGTTACTTGCTACACACACATAGAAACACATATATATGTACACACACATTCCTGTCAAATTAGAATTCAATCACAGGTTCTTACAGTAGAATATGCACACATTTAAAATATCCAGCACATGATAGTATTAATATGTGTAAAATCTAGCTGGT
This sequence comes from Camelus bactrianus, assembly GCF_048773025.1. NCBI lineage: Eukaryota > Metazoa > Chordata > Mammalia > Artiodactyla > Camelidae > Camelus > Camelus bactrianus. The sequence goes on from NC_133543.1 coordinate 46,743,560, forward strand.
CTGTCTCTTCACATCACTGTTTCTGTTTTATATTTTAACCAATATAAAAATGAGACACAGCTGACAGATCACATCTAGGATACCTCTCTTATTTGGTACTGAACACCTAGTTAGCACAGTATAATGCTCCCTGCACAGAACAATATGACACAGACATAGCAGGTCATTCCATAATCCAACTCTCATCTAAAGTGGTCCACGACAGTTTCAAATCTGCTTCGTGGAGTGCAGCAAAGCAATCTCCCAGGCAGCGCTCCATCGCTTTCATCGCACAAAGCCTACAACTCGGTATGAATTACAACTGGCTCCTTTCTGCCTCTCAGTTCTGTTGTTGAGACTCTGAAAAAAAAAAAACAAGCATCACTTGTCTGCCGGTCTTCTAGCTAGCATTCTCCCTCCTTCTCTTATCATCCTTCCCTCAGTCTTACAGCCTCCAAGGTACTAAGAGGGGAGGAGATATATATATATATATATATATTTATGGGGAGAGAAGTGGGGGTGGTAGAGATAAGAGAGAGGAAGGAAGAAGGTAAAAGGGAAGATAGTAACAGAGAATCTGGATTCTAACTCTTTACATTTATGGGAAGCAGTGTGTGGCATGAAGTCGAAGACACAACTACAGAGTGAGATGCTATGTGTAACTCTGTCATCTGCTAGATTACTGGCTGAAACAAGGTGACTGCGTATCAAACTATACAACAAGAGTATTTTCTCCTTTAAGAGACAATATGAAGCAGTTAGAATCAGATTCATTTGACTTTTGCAGTTTAAGGAGAGACCTTAGAAATTACCTTATTTCCCAGATTAGGAAATCAGTACCCAAAGGGATTTATAATGTACCCTAGAGGACTCACATATAGTTAGTCACAGAAGAGCACTGGAACCCTGTTCTATTTTCCAGTGCTGACTCGTCCTAATCTCTGCTTGGTTCGAACACTTCCTATTCTGGTACAGCTGTATTAAGCAGGCCGCCTTAATCTCCTTTGTATTACCCTAAGTGAATTTTGCAAACTGTCTTGTGCCTCTGGCAGAGATTCCTTGCTAGGAAGGAGGCCTGGTCTAAATGAAGCATCTGTGGCATCAGCTCCCTTCTGAATTACCGCAGTCTTATTTTGACAGCTCCTACCCGCTTCTGCTTTCCTCCTCCAATCCCTTTAGCTCTTCATTGCCTGACTCTGGCTTCTGACATGGCCAGCTTTGACTTACTGAGCTAAACTGAACATAGCACAGAGTTTGGTAACAGAATGGCATGTTGATTCCCTTCTGACTCCCTCTTCCTTGTTTGCAAAACCACTGCACCAGACACTGGAAGTTAATTAGCAGGATGATGCTGTGCTAATTGTGTTAATTTACAAGGTTTTAGTCAAAGAGAATCATGCCAGGGCTGGCACTGCTGTCATGCTTCCGACTTAATGATTAAGAAATACTGAAAACAAGGTGGGAAGGATTGCAGTAATTACACAATAAATGAATAAAGCAACAGGATTCATTTGCAAATATATTTTACTGCAGTTGTACTCATTTGCATTTGGATTTTTAAAAAGGATCCATGTAGATATTCATTTGCAAATCACCATCTCAGTTAAATTAAGTCTGAATGCTGCACTGTATAACTTAATCAAGCTTTATACATACATATATATATATTTTAAACTAAAGACACTAAACACCTTACTTCTCTTGTATATGCAACAGATTCTTTACTTTCCATTCCCTCACCTCCCCCAAAATCTTTATATGTTTCTCTTTTAAAACTCTATTTTTAAAAATAATCTCATCAGTTGGAAAGAACATAAAATCCTAGTGAAGTGCAGCTTGCATCATTTCACTCAGAGAAACTCTGAGGGGCCTTCTAGGAAGAACTAAAGTGATATTCTTAATTGTTTCTGCTTTTTCAATCATTACTTTTTAAGGGGGAGGAAAACACACCGCAAAATGGGTGAAATGACCGAGACCACACTTAAAGGGGAAAAGATGCAATTTTAATGAAGCAGCATTTCAGGAATCATACTTTCATTAAATTCAACTGGAAATTATTAAGAGCAAATCACCAGGAACCAATCGCAAGTAATCAGTATCTAAATTCTTCTAGTGTCATGGGATTTACTTCAAGCCTTATAAAAAGGAGAGAATATTAATGTGACTGTAATGTAGAACTGTCTAAAAGACCTACAAATTCATTAGTACTGTAAATTATTTCCAGGGAATTTCTATTAGGATTTTTTTTCTTTAAAAGATTATCAAAATACAGAGTTGAGAAAATAAGAACTCACATATGCTATGAGTAAGAATTTGATTAGACTGATACAGAAAAAACATGAATAAATGTCTTGAAACAAGGTCTCCAAAAATAATTTAGAAGTGACAAGCAATGAAATTTACCCCCCCCCCACACACACACACTCCCATCAAAGAGTCTGGCTTCCTTTCAGTTAGCTGAGCTAAGCCAAGCCATTGTTGGCATTATATATGTAACATTTAACAAATAAACATAACGAATATGATTTTTTTAAGTGTCCAGTAAAAAAATAAAAAAGGAACGGCTTTTGCTTTAGAGTAATTCTTTAAAAAAGCAACCAGAAAGGGCAGCTTTCACCAGTATTGACATAAAATTTTCCTTATAAACTAATCATTTGCAAAAACTATGCGCAAAATCATTTCAGTAAGTTATAATCACTGTAAAAGACAGGAATATAAAATTTAAATAAAACAGGTTGACCATTTTCACTGGGTATTTCTGCATAGTTTAACTCTAGCAAGACTAATTAAATTCCGTAAGATTTCTGTTTCATCTGAAATTAAGCAAAGATCCTATTTATCAAAATTATTTATTTGCAGTAATTACTGGATACACCACTGCCTTTTGATTCTCATGCTATTTCTGGATGTGCTTACCAGCTTACCAAGATAATTGAAAGTGTATTTACTGATGCATACTAAATAACAACTTCTGCAAGGCTACAAAAGTTAAGATTGAGCTTTCATTAAATAACCTTAAAGGAACAGAATTATTCACATCTCCTGAAACATGAGTATTTATCCAGTGCTTTAAAATCATTCATAGTATTTGAAACTGTAAATTAAAAGTTAAACCATAAGCTAGTTCCTAATATTAGTAGGAGCTGGAGAAGCCAGCATTCAGGAGATTGTCCAGGCCTTGGAAACACAAAGAGCTTCCTCATTAGTTTCTTGAATTTAATACTAATTGGAAATAGAACTAAATTTGTTTTTGTTTTTGTTGTTGTTGTTGTTATTGTTCTATTTATTGGTGGTGATATTTCTGATGTGAAATGGAAGAAAAACATAGAGCCAAATGTTCTTTGAACAAAAAACCTAGCTCCCTTTGATTATATCGCTGTTTTCTTTGAGTAAGAAGCAGCACATGCATGTCACTTAACTTGGCACCCAAATAATACGATGGGTTTTAGAAACAGCTTTTATATAGTTTTTGGAACATGAAGAGAAAAACCTCAGAAACAATACTACTTTAACTTAATTAGAAACATGACTCCAGAACAATAACTCCCACTACTGTTTAGAAATAGCTTAAATAGGTACAATAAAAATTCAGAAAACAGTGGAAAGAAAAAGTTCTTCAAGATAATTGAAGAATTGTTCCAAAACATGAATTTTTATTTTTGAAAGGATCTGAAAATTCTTAGTACAGCTGGCAAATTTCACAATGTAATGTGTTTGTTTTTAAAATTTGTAATTTAATAGAAAATTGCTTTTAAAATACTTTAACAGAAGTGTTACACAAGGACAGACTCTACAGTAAAAATGCCTGAGCATTTTGTTAATTTATTGTTACATGGTGAATTTGGGTGTATATAAATGAACAAGTCTATATTTCCCATAGAACTCGACAATTTGGATAACATTTTCCATTCTTACCATTACTGGCCATTTTACAACTTAGGTTTAACGACTAGGGGTTGCTGCCTCATTGCTTTACTTCCTCCATTTTGCTCTTTAACTATTAAGAAAACGAAACTAACTGTGACATCCTTCAAAGTTGTGTCACAGCTTCAAAATGATAAAGAAACTGTTATATAGAAAAATGAAGGACATAGAAACAACTTTCAGAATAGGAAGAAACTAGGAATAAAAGACTGTCTTCTAGAATCTATTTTTAGCACACATTCCTGGAAATGTTAATCTAAGGCACTAACTGCCCCACCCCCACCCCTAACACACGTATGCTACTCAGCAGTTCATGATGTCTAAAAATGCTGCTCTCTTCCACAAGGTTCCCATAGGGTAATTCTGGCTGCGAGGGACTCTGCCTTCATTTGTAGGTTCTTCTCAGATTTCCTAAGGGCAGGGACCTGAGGCAAACACCTGCAGGCATGGCGGCCTTGCTCTAGGAAAGCTGCACAGCTCTCACACGGGCCTGCACAACATCGCTACACCTATTAGGCTCCTTTGGGCTATCGTACCTCTGAACCTTTCATTATCATTTTCTAAAATATATTTTAAACACCATACTTAAAAAGGTTCTCTCTAGAAAAAATCACTACTGGGGTAAATACAGTAAAGTAATTATAATATTATAGCCCCCTAATAACACCACAGATCGATCATCTCCTAGGTAGGAAATGGCTGAACTCACACACACAGCATTCAGAATTTCAAGCAGAGAGTTGAAAATTCATGGCTAAAAAATTAAAGATTTCTGTTTTTAGTTTTATTTTTGGTGGGGGGGGGAGGTAATTAGGCTCATTTATTTATTTTTATTGGAGGTACTGGGGATTGAAGCCAGCACCTTGTGCATACTAAGCATGCGCTGTACCACTTGAGCTGTACCCTCCCCTCCAAAAAAGAAAAACCTTCTGAGCGAGGGCTACAAACTTCCTGGTACTGAGAACGGGCCCTATGCAATAGCTGCTTTCCATTATCCTTCAAGGGGAGTGATGACCAACTGCAGTGCTTCCGCAGACTGAGCAGCATTCTCTTTTCTGAGTACCTACCCTCATAAGCCAAGAGGCCAACACAGCAGCATCTACTATTACTTATACTAACCCATTTGATCTGAAATCCTCCTCAGTCCATTTCCTAATAATCCCTAGCCTGAAAATGTGATGTCATATCTAAAAGCAGTATCGGGGGAAAGTGAGGGAAAGAAGCACAGAGATTACATATCCTCTTTAATCTAATTGGGTTCTATCTGTAGAACATCAAAATGAAAAAAAAAACTTGAGAAACTGAACATGATATAGGGACTGTTAATCTTAATTAGTCCACAAATTGAGGGCCCGTTAAGTGTAAAGCTTTGTGGTTCAATGCTAAGAAGTTAAATCAAGGGAATCTGTTTGTTTGTTTACCCGACAATGAAACTTTTCCAGCTTTCTGTCTTCGTTATAATTTCACATTCTAAATTCTCTTAAATTAGTCTCTTTGATTTCTGAGATTAAGGGAACTTTAAAGTGACACAGTCTCCAATCCAGACAGCCTCAGTTAGTTTGGTACTTCACTCACCATGGTGTTGGTGGGGTTGAATACTATTTTGTCTAACAGAGTGTTTTATTTGGCGGCATTAGTAGATTGTTGGGATAGAAAGGGACTGGAGAAAACATAAAGAATGTACTAGAATTCTGTTTGAAGAGTGAATATACCCAGCTTGAGAATCAGATAACTGGCTCTGCTTCATGCCATCACTTATTTGTTTTAATCTTGGTGAAGTCACATAAGCATATTATATTCAGCTTTTTCAGCTATGAAATAAGGAGAGTAATGGTATCATATGCCTTACTGGATTGTTAGTAAGATTACCTAAAGCAGTAATATTTGTGAAAATATTTTCTAACTGTGAACTGCTACATAAATATTTCTTGTTATGCTTTTATTTTGAAAAAAAGCCAGAGGTGCATTGAGGTGCATTAAACACAAGACAAAACTGACTAGACAGAAAAAAACTAAAATCACTCCTACAATTTATAAATCACTTTTTCTTTAACCTCAGGACAGCTACTGAAAAGGAAATTTTCCAGTGGGAATGTTGGTTATAAGAAAGGAATAGAGGTTTTTTCATACTCAGCAAAACATAGAGCATGATCTCCTTAATCAAAAAGATGTCAAAAATTCAAAACACTTTTATAGTATTTGTTTATTTTTAATGTTATTTGTGACTCAACATTGCAGAGATGACAACTAAGAAACTATAGAGGTTTAAAAACCAGTTATGGATAATCTCAAAACCCAAAGTCTCAAAATAAGATATTCTAAGTACATAGCAATACTGTCAAAGATTTTTCTCTTTAAATCGCACTTTCACACCTCAAGACTCCAAATTATAATACATTTTGCAGCAAATTACTCCCTCCCCCCATTCTACCTTATTTGCCTAAAGCAATCCTTTTTAACAATCAAAGGCATTTCTGGCTGAATAGTCCTTAGTGAATATAGTTTAAATACCTCAACCTCTACCGTAGAGATACTGCCACCTGACAGCCTGAAGGCAATAAACAGCCTATAACCATGTTTTGTTTGACCAGCCGTTTTAAAAATCAGTCAACTTTATGTAAAAGAATCTGTATTTCCATATTTTCCACTTTTTCTAGATAAGCTGAATGATCTTACAACACTAGACCTCATTCTTGCCTAGTAATAGTTGGCTGAATCTGAGGACCAGTTGCCCCCTTTGGACATGGCATGCCCCCTCCACTTTGTCATGATGCTCCCATCTCCCTACAACAACATCAAGTATTTTTATAGTACATAAGCAATTAAATTTATGACTTCACTCTGAAGCTTCAAGCTTCAGTTTTTTCACTTAAGTACATTTTCTTGAAAACTACCAAGTACAGTGCTCTAAATTTTTTTTTAAAAGTAGTGCCTTTAGAGTAAAATTTTTCTAAATACTATTTATCATATGCACTCCTGCCCTCTTAAACTCAAAGCACAGGGAAAATATGTGATATTTTCCTAGCTGATTCAGTGTCATTAGTACAACAGTGTAAAATGAGAAATGATTTCTTTAAAAAAACTGGATTCTAGATTGCTGCTATTTCAGTGTTTCCCCTTTGTTCTGATTTGTTAGATACTTTTTCTAGCTGTTTCCCACATGTCAGTCCCCACCATTCCTACTGTGCTCCCTGAATAGGCCATAGGTTCTGATTCCACCAACCAAAACTTCATTTAATAGTAAAGCATCCCCTATTAGACACGCACTGTAGTACAACTTTTGAGACTTTTAAGTTACTCCAAAGTTACGCTTTTTATTTCTTATAGAAAGTTCTTGGGTAGATGGTGTCTGGATAAGCAACTGATCTTGTTCTATATGTCATTATTTGGAGCTAAAAAAAACAAGCATTCAGTGTTAACAGGGGCTATGACTTGGACTAAAATGGTATATACCCCATCCTTTAATTAAATCTGTGGGTAGCTTATGATCTGAATCAGTTTCCCTAAAATGCATTAAATTTTATTCACAGCAATAAAATATTCACTCATCAAAATGTGACCAAATAAAAAAATAACTATTTCATACTGAAGTTGAAACTTGGTATGCATGAGTCTCACAGGTCATAATTTTTAACATGCAGGACATATATAAGAGAATGACTTGCATTTATGAGGGTGAATGCATAAGCACTTATGCAAAGCATATTATACTGATGAAAGAAATATCACTTTAAGGCCACTGGACTTATGTTCAATATATGATCAAGACAGCCTATCACTTATAGCAAATCATAATACAGAAAATCATAATCGTAATTTGAGTAAATACTTATCTTTTCCTGTGGGAGGGTCCAAAAATTTCCAATATTCAAATCAAAGTATTCAAGTGAACATATAATCACACTCATATAAAATTCATATGTTTTAAAATTATAGTTTAGGTTTATGGGTTTTTTTTTTTTTTTTTTGCAGGGGGTAGTTTTACAGAAGTTTATGTGTACAAATTTTTTAATAGTAATCTAAATCAAGTGAAAAACAGTGTCCAAAAGTCTGTGTATATCCTACCATAGTTAATTCAAAAGAATACAATACTATGCATATATATGTGGTTTTAAAATATACAAATGATTCATACTCAATCTTAGTATTTAGTATCAGGTATCAACTATTGCAAGGGAAAGAGTTTGAGGGTTAGTGGGCAAGAGGACTGATTTTCTCATGTTAAGTCAAATGTTATTTTGTTTATTCTGCCTCTATGAATGATTTTAGACAATTTGTAATCAGTTTAAATAGTGCTTTGTAGTTAACCTTTAAAGTTATTACTTTATGGCCTTTCATTTCTCATTCCGTTCCTTCCCTTTTTCCATATATGTTTTCAATCCATTAAGGCCATCTACCCTTCCCCCCAGTTCTTTTTGTCATACAAAGATCATCAGGACACACCACACCTGTCCGTAGGGACTGCCAGGGCTAATGAATATGTATGTTCTGTGTCACAACAGAGCACTCCCCTTGTTCTGCAGTATCAACCCTCTTATGTGTGTAAATAACAGGTGAGCTGTAGCGTGCAGGGATAAATGGGGTTAACACAACCTGAAAGCCTCATGCTAGATTCATAGTATTCAGCCTGTATGACTGATCCAGAAAGAGAAATCCAGACGCCAAAAGTATTGTACATTTTCTATGTGTTTTGAATTTTTATTTTAAAAAAGGACTCTGCTGAGATAACATTATCATCGTCCTAAAAGTCTAATGTTATTCCAGTTGATTTTCAAGATACTGTTGTGCCATATAAAATAAACTTCCACTTTTAATTAACACAAACCAGGCACAGTACCAACCTTGAATTACAACACAGCTGGTTAATGTCCTCGGTCACAATCCTAAAATGTTATGTTAATCATTATGTATACATAGTGCTATTTGTAAATAGTTATTTACATGTGTTATTCTATTTCAAGTATATAAATGCAAAGCTCAATTTAGTTATATTTAAGCTGAACTGCATTCATTTTTGCCCAACACACCATGCTGACAGAGGTCAATAAACAAATTCAGAATCTCCCAAGCCCCATGACCTTGTGTAAGATGGAATTTGTATTCAGCTTCTTTTCATGTTCCTTTTGAACCTTACTCTAAAAAGACAGTTTACATAAAAAAAATAGATAATTAAGACTACTTATTTAAGATGGAGTTCTGTCTCACATAAATAGGCAGGGGGTAATTATATTATTTATATATATACATCCACACACACACAACTCTTCAACCATTCTCCTTAAAAACTCATTGCTTAAGATGACTCTAAAGTGTACAAAAAACCCAGACAAAATCTGTTTAGGTTGTTTATGCATTTTTCTCTTTTTGGCAATTCGTGCATTAATTTTTAATGCAATAGCAAAATAGTGCTTGGACTTTGATAAAAATATTCTATAGTCAGGGCTGGGTGACATAGTGCATTAATTCAGTGTCCTTCACTCCTGGGACCTGTGTATAATTTAGTCCAGCCTGAAGAAAATAACTTTGATCTGAAGGCAGTGGAAAAGGTACATATGAAATGAGTTTTGGTAGGTTTAGTGTTGTTTCTTCCATATAAGACAACGTATGAAGATAAGCTGCTTTAGAATACAATCAACATGATCCAGGCTTAAAAGTGAAGAGCTCTTAGAAACAACAGTAGTTCCCTCACTTCTCCATTCTCCCTACCTCGCCCCATTTTATGGTTCGGTGAAATAAACCTGAGCACCCCTATAATTGGGATGCTCTAATTTCCAAATAAACAGAACACTGTTAAAAGTGCAGTGTGAATGACAGTCCGGTCATTAGTGCTGTTGGCTCTTCCATTTGTAAAAACAAAGAATGCTGCATAATGAGACAGAAGCAGAAGAGAGAATATCAGCATCCTCAGAGAAATGGCATTTCCTGTCCTGGAGGGACTGCCCAACAAAGTAATCCTCCGGGAAATGTTAACAATAGGAGGGACCACAAGCAAAGAAATTGTTTCTTCAGATTTCATCCTGACTGTATTCTCTGTGACAATATTCAGCTGTAGTTTCATCTACTGTTATGATAGATGACGCCATTATGTTTAAAAGAAAAAAAAGTTTAGGCTTTGGCTGAATTGAATAAAATGGTTGATTCAGTGGCATTTATCACGTGAAATACAGATTCCTCTCCTTTTGCTTATATAATTTTACATTAATTCTGATCCAGCTCTTCGTTGTGAATAAACACAGCTTATTTTTTCTCTAATAGAGCAGTTTTAAAAAGTTGCTCTCAGTAATGTCAATAGAATTAAAAGCTATAAAGATTTTACTTCTATATGGTCAAAATTGTTCTGCAATTTTATACTTCTTATTGTCCTCAGTTATTGGTAAGCTCCAGTATTTGCTAATAACTTTAAGGAGAAGGAAGATTTTCCCAGTCACATTTTTAAGTTAGCAAAAATTTGAAAGAAATTTAATGTGAAATTTGCTAGTTTTAGTTGCTTCTGTTAAAAAAGTAAGTCAAATCTTCCTGCTACCTCTTCATATTGTGTGCATCCTATTTACACAAATCCCTAAACAACAGGAAAACCAGAACCCTGCAGATAATACATATAGGTTACACAGAAAAATCAAATCTAGGTGCCTATATATTTGTATATAAGTTTTATGTCTGTAGTTGCAGAAAGGATATAAAGAAAATGGGGAAAGATGGGAGAGAGAAGGAAAGAGATTTTTTTAATTGTTTTTATCCTTAAAAATGATCTCTTTTATTAGCTCTATTATTTATAATCTCAGAATCCAAAGCACATTCTAAATTACTTAACTTGCATGTACACATATTTTTATCAAATATAATAAGCATTACTTAACATTTTCTTTAGCTGGGTATTTATTATTTGTGGCTTGAACCAAGTCATATACCTCAAAAAGTTTCCATTCTTATAAAACTTAAAAATCTTATTTATGACTTCAAAATATACTGTAACCCTCATTTTCTTAAGTGAGTACTCATTTTCTAGGAGGTCTAGGTTTATATGTGTACTTTTTTTTCAAAAAGGAAACCTAATAACAATATCATTATATACTGACACATTTTCTCAATTACATTCGAAAAGAAAAACAGAATCATTTGAGATGAATTGTTTAGAAAATCACTCAAAGACAAATAATTAAAATATATAACAATTGAGTTACTTAGATTAGAAAAGCACTGCAAATGTAAATGTAGAATTTTTTTAATATACAAAAGTTTTTTTTTCTTAAACACAATAGAAAATTCATAGAATTAATGAATCATAGGTCTAAAAGTACATTCCTGCTCGTTGAAACTGACATACCTGTAACTGGTCTCCTTTTAAGTAAATCTTTTTGAAAGTATCCAAATGCCCACAAGAATACTATAATTTCATTTATATTTGACTTTAGTCTTACGGCCATTACATGATCACTTAGCTAACTTGTGAAGTTTTTCAGGTTAGGATGTTTTATTGTGCCCTCCTCCTTTTTTTTTTTTTTTTAATGGTTCTACATCCAGCCATTGTTTTCATATTTTACTTTAGAAATTATTTTATTCGGTTCAGTGTCAAATGATATTATAGTTTAAAAATAATATATTCAGAAAATACAGCATAAAATGCTGGATTGCATCTCTGGCCACAGCTCTCAGAAGCATTAAAATGTTACTAGAGTACCCGAATGACAGCAATGACAGCTTAATCACTTAAAGGCTTTTTACATTAACAATTTTTTTCTTTCAATTTGAGCAGTAATATTCAGGCATGAATTAATAGGAGGTTAGCTGTTAAATGCAGCTAAATAACATACTTTTTAAAAATAACAAAATCAAGTTTAGTGTCTAACGAACATTCCTTTACACTTTCTGATGTATTAATGCAAGATTGGCTTTTATTTTCCCCCCATATATATTTTTTTAAAAGTATCAGTCTGATAATTAGTGTGCATAGTCCGACAGCCTCCTGTACTGTTATGATTTTACAGAGAAGATCCATGGGTAAAACATAATTGAAAGGTGAGCCTATTAATCTGGAGAATAACCTCCACCAACCAAATAGGAATGAATCATTTTTAAGTCTCCACCTCATTTATAGCTTTATATTCCTGAGGTGGGGGGCGGGGGGAAACAAAGCAGAGAGAAACTAAAGGTGACCTTATTTAGACATATTAGTCAAGGCAGCCTTTGCCGTTTTTAAGCAAACATGATTGTGACTCCACTTTGTCCATCCAGTTTTCCAGTGTATAAATTGGATGATGACTTGGACAATTCTCTCTTCATTAGTGAACTGTGGAAAGGAAATACAGAGGTGGCTTTTTATTTTTTAAACTCTGTAGTGTCTTGTAGCCAGATTCTGAAGCATCAAGGAAATATATTTTATATATAATTTTTTTTGCTAGACAAGCTGTCGTAATTGAAATGAAGTCTAATCAGACTCATTACTGTTTTCAGCAATTTGCACCACCAAAGATGCTTATTAGGTAACTATGTTTAATAAACCACTCTTTAGAAAAACACCAGTAATGAGCTCTTAACAGCCAATCTTTAGCGTGAATGTAATGTGAAAAGTGTTCCTAGCGCTGAATAGATTTTCACATTTAGTAGTGTCATAATTAAGCTCCATGAATTGTTGCTGTGATGTTAGACTTATTACAATAATCTTACTTTTTTCTATGTTAAATCTACTTGGAAATACAGTCATCTTCTACTAGAGTTGCACTATATTCATTGTACAGTAAATTTTTAGCTAGTGCCAAGCTGGTCAAAAGGTTTTTCAACTGAGGCTTTGTTAACAAATGATAAGCAAGAACTTTATGACTGATAATTGAAGCTACCTATTCTAGTCTTTCTCCATCAGCATCCCTACACCTAAGAAAAAAGACTTCCTGTCATTTGATTATATATGAGAATTTACCCCAGATATAAACATATTGCGATCATCAAGAGGGAAAAAAATTGCATTTCTATCATTTAATTAAAACATGCAGAAAAATGGACATTTTGAAAGGAATATTTGAAGAAATGTTGGCCTTTCATAATAGAAGCTATGAATAACACACTGCTTCATTAGATACTGTTCTTAAAAAATGTGAATACCATTTTCCTCCTTGTTTCTTCCTTTTTGTAGCACTATTTACTAAGATCTTAACATTAAAGGACAGTATTGTGGATATATATTATTTATACGCACTAAAGGTGGTCCTGGCAGTTAGCTAGTCTCCTTATTGATAAGGGCAGAAAAAAAGCTACATGCCTCTCAGGAGAGGAGTTATTTCCCTGCAAGATGATGCATGTGCCGGAATAAGTATGTACCTATAGAGTCTATATTCATTCATCTATCAACAGAGTATATTCTGAGGCATTTCCATGTGTATGAAATTATACAGGAGGGATTGAAAGTATTTTTTGAGAACACCTAAATAAGACTTCTAAGGAAACTCTTGAGCTTGTTCTCCTGAAATGTCTCACAAGAGAAGACAAATATCTTTTGTTTGCTAAAAGCAACCCAAAAGATAACACAATCAGCTTTGATATGAGATTCTGGACATTTTGAGACCACTCCGTAAAGATAATCAGTAAATGAAGGAGTGCAAAAATAACAGGAGACCAAGAGTTTATATCCACTCATGATAAAATGTTAAGAAGGATTCTGTTAGTGAATGATTCCTCTCCCAATACACTGTCATTTCTTCTAACCTCAAGCTTCACAACTCCTAATTGGAGCCAGTAAGCCTCCATAACTGTTTTCAGCTTTCTGAATCAATAGAGCTATGAGAACTGAGACTATCAAATTAATGGCTTGTTTCATCCGATTTTGTGGAATGCACTTCTTTGCATTACAAAGTAGAGAAGAAACCAACTCATTCCCTTGTGAATTCATACAGCTTTCAGATCAAAATATCTTCCTGTTTATTTAAGTCTTGACTGAATTCGTATTCAGAACCACAAAAGACAAAGCCAGTGCATGAAACTAGTAGAAACCTATATTTGCACGTTTAAATGACTCATAGATAAAAAACAAAAAAAATAAAAACTAAGAGAGTCCCTTTCAGTGCCTTTGGAATGCCTCATGATAACCCTGAATAACTTCATTTGTGAATCACAGAATTTATGAATGTTTTATAAAAGAGAATGGATGTTTTGTACACTTAAATTTATTACAAAAGCTAAGATGCTCTAAGATGGCAAATAATAGTAATGATGACAGTAATATTAATGATAAATATGAATAATTTTTTGGTAAGCTTTCAAAATAACTTTCCATAATGATGAATATACAGCTTTAAGTATAAATTTAATTTGGAATTGAGTACTTAGTAAATAGATATTTTACCTAGATCTAACCCTGGTTATAGAAGGGTGGCAGAATTTGCCTTGGTCTTAATTTCTAATTTAAAAAACAAGCTAGGAAACAGGGATGTATGCACAGATAAGATTTTAATGCAGAGAACAGACAACACATTATCACGTAAATACAAGATTTGGGAATAAGGCATAATAAAATGGTAGTGGTAACGGGGAGACCTGTATTATCAGGTAAGCCTTTTTGGATAAGGTGAATTTTAAACTTCAGGTGTTGGCCATACCATTCAGACACTGGTCAAACATGCAGAGAAGTCATATACTTAAGCTTGCAAATAATTTTTTAAAAGAATTTAGAGCTCATTAATCCTTAAAATTTTCAAGGAGCCACAATACCTAGTAACAGCTTTATCATTTAGCACCTTACTCAACTTTATTATTTGCCATATCCATGAGCTATAAAAGCTTCAAGTAAATATCCTTCCATGTAACAACCAACCAAACAAGCAAACAAAATGAAACCTGAAGAAGAACTCAAGTTTCTTTTACTTATGTCTTAAATTCATTCAGGCTTACTCCAACACCCCCCTCCCCCTCCCTTTTGGCTCTGGCATGTGGGGCAGTGAGTTGTTTTCTCTCCTTTTTTCCTGTTTTCAAGTAATTTGTCAGTTATGAGAAAATAGGTTACAGAGAAAATATATTTTAAATCTCAAAACTAGAATCCTAAAAACAATCTTCCCTGAATCTCTGAGTCATGAGACCTTTTGTTGTCACTAGGAAAAACAAGTGGGAACAGTTGGCTAAACTGTTTAAAGTATGGTAGTGGCACTTATGCTCTAATAAGATCTGAGTGCCCACTACAACTTGAGAGCTTCTGCCTAAGTGCTAGGAAATAGAGGTCCTTGCCCCAGTGGAACTTACAGTCTGTCTTTAGTGGTAATTTACCAAAGAAAATATTTAGTGCTGAATCTGGTAAGCAAAGGTGGCTTTTTAAAGGAGTTAACAGTCAAGGTATTGACTTGAAAGCTAAATAGAATTTCACCAGTTAGAATAGAGAGAGATGAGTTTTCCTGCCTGAGACAAAACTCAGTCAGAATCACAGATGAAGCTAAGTGTAACTGGCACATTTGGGAAACAAGGTAGCTTGATATAGTTAGAAGATAGGAGGGAGGTATGTCTATGCATAGGGTAGGGTGGAGGTAAAGATGAAGCTTGAATTCAGCTTGCAAAGAGACTTTAATGTTTGGATTTTATCGTAATGCCAACATCAAGTGCTACCCTCATCTGTTCTTTAGAAATATATGTATAATAACAATATATAGAACAGATTGGGTAGGGGGAAAGGCTAGAAGCAGGGCCTGAACTTGAACAAAAAGAAGAAAAAAAATCTGAGAAAGATTTTAGATGTAGAATCAAAGGATGTGCTGACCAGTTAGGTTTGGAGGAATGAAGAAAAGAAAGGGGACTTTTAGAGGATATCATCATAAAAATAGAAATATTTGTGAGGTATCTATCTATTAGTTAATAAAGAGATTGTGGTGGATATTACCCTTAATCCCTCAAAAGCCTAGTAAGGGATAAATTCCTTTTTATATATGATGAAACAGGTTCCATGAACCTAAGGAACTTTCCTAAGGCCACCTCAGAGCCAGAATTGCAACTTGGATCTTGTGACACAAAATTGTTGCATTTTGTCTCTCCTTGGAGAACAAGGGTTTTAGCTTGTGCAACCAATGAACTGGCCACTAGAAGTTCCCATTTTTCGATGGAGGAGAAATCAGAACTCTACAAGGATGTTTAGGAATCATGACCATATGGGAATCATTGAAGTATGGTAATGGAAGGCATAGCAGAGACAAGAGTTGTAGAGAATGAGATGAGAATGGAGCTCTTGAGTTAAACCAGCATTTAAGGAGTAGGCATTGGGGATTGGGAGAGCATTTACACAGGAGAGAGAGAAACAGAGAGGAGAGAACATGCTGTTGCAAAAGACAAGTGAAGAAGGGTTTTCAAGGACAGAGTGTTCAGTTGTAGTACAGGCATCAGAGAAGTCGTATGAAAGAAAATAGGCAATTAGCAGTAAGCTAGGGATGATCTGTGAGAGCAGTAACAGTGGAGTGGTGGGGCCAGAAGCCATGGTGAGTGGGTTATGGAGGAAATGCATTGTGAGAAAATGACATGCATGAAAGAATTTTCCTCACTGATAAACATCTTAATAAGATGAACAGTAGTTTACAGGGCAAAGAAGAATCTAGGCAAGAGATTTTCTTTTTTAGAGATATGGGGAAAACCCTAGACCAAGAGTTCAGCAAACTATGGCCAGTAGGCCAAATGCAGTGTGACATCTTTTGTAAACAAAGTAGTATTGGAAAGCAGTTGCACTCATTCATTTATGTACTGTCTGTTTTCTAAGTACTGGCAGAGTTGAGAAGATGGGGACAGAGATTATATGGCCCACAAAGCTAAAAATATTTACCATCTAGCCCTTTAAAGAAAATACCTGCCAACCTCTGCTCTAGGTTGAGGAGAAATAAATCACTGAAAGGGGGAAACTAAAAAATGCAACACTGCACAGAGGGCCATGGGTGGGAACTGATGGAACAGAGTCATCAAGAAAATGGAAGCCGACAAACTCAAAGGCACACGTTTCAGACAAATTTGCAGGAAAAGGAGAGGGCACCTCCTTGTTTGAGGTGAGTGGAAAGGAACTTAAGATGGTGGAGTATAATTGATCTCTGGATTCCCTTTTGTTTCTCAGAAGACACCTTTAGGAGTCAGTTACCCATTCTGTCTTCTTATAAGCCAGTTGGTAGACCCAGTTCCAGGGTCTATTGACTGTACCCCTGTTCCCAGGCAGGTGCAAACCCTGGTCACCAAGAGGGACAGGATGAAGGAGAGTGTGGGAGGATCAAAGCAAATGCAACATCACCATTAGAAAATCACCACATGCAAACCATAGTGGACAACAGTCCTGTAGCTATATATGACAAGAAAGAACAGCCCTGGAAAAACAGGCCTAATTGAAAACTGCACCCCAGTTATAGCAAAGATTTGTATTAGAAGAAGGGTGGTTTCTGTTAGTTATTACTGAAACATTTAATAGGACTTTTAAATTTCAGGAAGACTTACAGCTTTTGAAGAAATATTTGCAGCTAAATGGAAAGAAATGATTATTGCCTAAAGGATCTTTATCATTTCTCCCCCAAGGGAAGAAAATCCATTCCATTTAGGATTCATTAAAATCAGAAAATGTACCTACAATATTAGTCAGTTATCTGGTCTCCTTCACACTACTCTCTGCCCCAACACAGACATAGTGCTCTTCATTTCATAAAGTCATTGTTAGGTGACAGAGAATTCTGCAGGCCTTGTGGCTTTGGATCTTACTCTTTTCCCTTTGATTTTACTACTTGGGTTCTTGGTGGTAGGAGAGTCCTCCAGAAGGCAACTACGTATGAACCAGATCTTGAGTTCAGAAGGAACCGCAGCAGAGGAATGTGCGGTTCATATTCATTTCACCTCATCTCAACCCCTGCTGGTTTCACTTGTGTCACAGAAGACTGCATTGTGCCTTATTAACTAATTCTCAAGATTGATTTGGATTTTAGTGTATTTTTGTATGCTGTGCTTACTATATATCATGTGATATATAATGTAATTATACATTTGCACAAAAAGTACTTTAATAATTATAAACATCTAATCTGGTTATTCATGGATGATGTAAACTTTTACCTCCAAGTTTATCATCCATTTCAATCTTATTTAGAAATTAGAAAGCTAAACTGTCTTTGTTTGGATAGTAAGATACTTGATTCCTTAAAAAGTCTATTTTAGGTTAAAACACCTTACTCTCAGCTTGAGAATTCTTTTCTTCCTCCTCCTCCGCTTTCTTCTTCTTCCTCCTCTTCCTCTCCCGCCCTCCCTACTTTCCTCCCCCCCCCCAACTTCTTCTTCTTGTCATTATCATTACTTCACCTAGGAAGACTCCCCAGACATCACTGCCTTCTCTCCCTCTCTACCATTTTCCATATTACCCTCTACTTATACTGCATTTTCATACACTTTATTTTTCTATTTCATCTGTATCACCTACTAATCTCTGAGACCAGGAATCCATGCCATTAAGAATAAGGCAGGGCCCTTGTCTGTCTTGTTCATAGCAATATGTCCAATGACAGAGTAGCCACACAAAGTAGGTACTATGTCTATCTATATCTATGTATTTATCTGTTCCTTTATCTGTATTGATACAGAAAGATTTTATGCAGGCCCTAAAATATACCATATGTCAAATATTTAATTTTGCAAAGTTTTAAACTAAGAAATAAATTACTTTGAAAGTTATAAACTGAACAATAAAATGGTTTTTTCTTTCTACTTGACAATTATATCTTCATAAACACCCAGAAGGCTAGGTTCAATTGTTGAATTTTCTGTCTCCTACATCATCAGAGCTTTTCCAGAATGAGAGAGGCTGACCTGTGGTTCTTTTCCTCTTGCTCCCTATCATCAAGGGACTTAACATGCATGAACGCTCCATCCATTTCCTGCCATATCCCCCATCTCCATCCAGTTGCCTCTTGGCCTCATCTTAGGTCTAGAAGTGCACACATTAAGGGTACTTTCCACCTGTGGGAGGACAGACCTGGATAAGAGCCCTATATGGATCCAGGAAATGGACTCAGGGGACTCCAGATGCCTACACATGGTCTCAAAGGAGGGCACAGGTTCCAAGTGGGCACATCCTCATAGCCCCCTGGATTCCTCACGAGAGTACTGGAGGAGGGCGAGCCTGGACTTTCTAACACATGAGGCCCTTCTTGCCTGGGTCAAAAGATGGTTGCAGTGACTTGTATCAATAATTTATTAGTCTCAAAAATTAAAGAAACATTGCTTATGTTTTATTTCTCTCTTTTCAATACAAGATACTATATAAGAAGCCAAAAGATATAATACACATTTCCCTAGCCATTATCACAACAATCTTAGTCTGAAAATCAGTCTCTTAATTTAAGATTCCTCATTGGTCAACCCCACATAATTGTTATAAATACCAACTAACATAATGTATGCAATAAATTACTATTACATAGCTAATAACTGGCAGAACTGGGGCCAGAATTTAAGTTAAATATTCTTATTTTAATAGTTTGGTTACTCCACTCCTTTTTACTAAAATCTGTATCTTCCACACATCATCTTTGATTCTGCCTTCTAGGCCAACATTGAGCAAGATATTTTACCATATAAAAAATAATCCTTCTACCTTTACTAGTAGAGCTCTTGAACAAGCTCATCTTAGTCTCCAAACTAGGGCTGGTCCATCTCCATTTTCATGGATACTCGTCCCTGAGAAAAAGGAGGTACAACCTAATATGATTCTAGTCCTGTCTGTATTTTCTGGACCTCTTACCAACTTGTACCCATAAAAAAATGGTCATTTTAGGTAAGAATCTACCAATTGCTCTGTATCTTATAGAATGTAGAAAACAGTACAGGGTCTCATGAAAGAAACTTAATGTAGAATTTGCTATAGGATGTAATACTTCATTTTGAAAGAACATGTGTTCCAAGAACAAAATAGGAATCCAATGTTTATTTTAGGTGTTTTACCAAAATCTTTTTTTCATACTCTTTGTAACATTTTTTCACTCTTCTTACCAAGAAGAACTACCTTTAAAAAGTCATCATTTACCATAATAAGGACCTTTAATTCTTAAAGGTCAACCCCATTGAAATGTCAGTATTGTCATATTCTGACCATGGTGGATTTGAATTTGGACATATACTGAACTGTCCCAGAGCTAAATCCCTAGACTTCCAATTACTAGTTGTGGGACCTTAGGCAAACTACTGAGCCTTCCTAAGTCAGTATTCCCACCTTTGAGTTAGAAGAATAGTAGCAATTTCCTTGAAAGTCTGTCTGAGAATTAAATTAGATAATGGGAGGAAAGCAACTAATATGTTATGCTACTTTACAGGAACTGTCACTGCCAGAAGGACTTCTTTGATGTTCCAGGGGACAGAGCTAAGAGAGAAATAATGAAGGGAAGTTACAGGTAAGTAGATTTCAGAAGCATAATATGAAATACTTTCTAATGCTTCCCCTACTCGTTTATGATTAGGAGATTTAAATTTATTTTCTGGCCCTGCCAGTAACTTACTGTTTTTAATTTAAAAAAAATTTTAATTAAAAATAATTTTTCCAGACAGCTAGAGTAAATTGTCAAGATATGCAAAGAAAATCACTGATGGCTCTCTAGGTATTCTGGTTCTTCTCTTATCCTACATTCAATCAATGACAAAGTTTTGTTTCCCTGGTTTTAAAATCAAGCTTATTATTTTAAAGTATGGAAAACACAGAAACAAATACACAGTGACCATTATCTATCATCATGTAGTGATGACCTACCTCTGCTGAAGTCTTTTTCATTTAAAGTTTTCAGTTTCCTTTGAATATTTTAATATTTACTTTGAAATTTTCATTATGTTTCTAGTTCTTATATTGTTGAGAACATGTCATACATACTACTAACTTTAAAGAAGCATCCCAGCCTCTCTCAAACTTCATATCCTTGGACATGCTGCGCTCTCTGCCTGTAATGCCCTCCCCTGCCCCACACCATCCTTTCCTATCCCTTCCTTCCTGGGCAAACTGTATTGTGTCTCTTGGCTTTCTCCCTAGACTGTGATGTCTTTGAGGTCAGTTATCTTTTTACTCTGTTTTCAGTACTTATCATTTGTGTGTGTGTGTGTGCGCGCGCGCGTGTGTGCATATCAAAATCTTAGGAATTTATAACACTGATGCTACAGTGCACATTTCCAACAAAATTATTTGTAATAAGTATGATGGCTATATTGCATAGTGCTCAGTGATTGGAATAATGTCTCATTACCAGTTACACATAGTCATGCAAAAAATATTTTGGGAACTTCAGAAGAGAGTGTTTAACTCATCTATGGTAAATTCCTAGAATTTTAAAGAATCACTCAGCCAATTGTGGCACTTAATCTGTTGTGCCAAAATCGTTTATGTGCTAAATTTCTGTCACTAGGTTCAGACTGTCTTATTCATCTTACATTCCCAGCACCTCTCACTATACTTTGCACAGAGTATGTACTCAATAAATTACAAAGGAAGAAGGAAATAAGTGAAAATTTAAAATTAGTGATAAAATTTGCCCTACTAGATTGTTACAAAACATGGAGAATTCACTGTTTACCTAAATAGTACCTATTACTCTTTTATAAAATCAGAGTAACATATTTTCTATTAGTACCTAGTATGTGTATGGTTAATACCAAATTCACTTCGTAATTATAATATTCATTAATGCAGCCTTCACAAAATCTAATAAAACAAGACTTCATTAGAATATATTATGAGAGCTACTGAATAAGATGCTCATGTGACAAGATCCCCACAAAATACTTAATCCATATATTTTTATGTTTAAACACTTTGTATGGGTAACCAAGTATCAGAAACAAGCATTACAAATATGATTTTAAGTTTCTTAGAGTCAAATTCGTATCATTTGCAATCTATTTGTAAAACTCTGTTAAGAGAGTTTATGTCATGACTGGTCTAAAACGATACTTGATAACTAATGGTTAGAGGGCACAGACTGGTATTTAAGACGTAAGGTTGCACCATGGTAACTCTATGGATTATTTTATATTGAGGATAACCAGATATGACATTTCTAAGAAAAGTCTAGATCACTAAAGAAAAGGAATGGCCTAATTGCATCAGTGGGAACTGCTCCTTAGCATAGCTTAAAAAAGAATAGATAATAAATGGATAGAAAGAAAGAGAGATGGGTTGGTTTATTTGTTTGCTTTTTGCGGGGGGTGGGAGTGGCAAGGGGCTGCCATTTTTTAGAAGAGCCCTGCTATAAGGGTTTTTTAAAAAAAAAACCTAAAGGGGTTAACAGGTACTTATAATCAGTAGCTTGCTCTTGTAATGACAACACAGTCTCTTCATTGTGGTTATGTTAGGATCACTTCTGGGTTGCTTTAGAATACAACTTGCTTTTTTATAAGCTTGGCTGTTATTGTACATTTCTTCTTTTGTGTAAGGTCACTTAGATTAAACTATTTGCTACAACACTACTTTTCAAACTACATATGCCTGCTTTCCCAGGGTGATATTATAATGTAGGTGGACCAAACAAGCTACTGCACAAAGACTTGCATCCAGTAGTCATTTCAATTGGCGTAGATGTTTAGGATAAATGTATTTCCCACGTTATTCCAAATGCAATCCTAGGGATTATGTAAAACTTGCTTCCGGCGTATAATAAACTATAACATTAAATAGAATTTGCCAAGTGAAAACAGATTTTTAAAAATCACTAAGAAAAATAGAGCAAAATAAATAATTATAACTTAAAATGAAATACTAAACATCCTTTATTCATTCTAATAATAAGGATTATGGAGGGCCTGTTTTGTGCCGGGCACTCTTCACTATTTGCAAATTAAACAGAGAGAAATTAAAGTGAAAGAAGAAACATAACCAACTAGTAGCAATTACAAACTCAAATCTGACAATTGTTGAAACATGCTTTAGTTCTCTGGGACTTGTAAAGAGACCATGTATTCACAACTTTCATGTCCTCAATAGGTTATGTTCTTCCTGGGGTTTTCAAATCTTTCCTCACAAATCTAATTCTGACAGTTTTAAACTTTGCACAGTAAATTAAACTACAGTAACATCTCTTACGATAACAAAGGAAACCAAACTGGAGAAAATATCTTCAGTGCTGACTTCTGGTATCTAAAGATTTAACGGCAACTAATGTCTTCTTAGTGCCTTTCCCTTAGAAGAGATAATGCATTTGAAAATAGACAAAATTGTAGGTTCAGTCATATCAAAATGTAATTTATCCCAAAATAGATCTGGGAATGTCAATAATTGCAGAATAAATGACAAGTTTTCAACTCCTCAAAAAAGGAGTGAATTCAGTAATTATTTAACTTTTTTCTTTTTGCTACCACAATGTGGAGCACAATCCTTTCTCACAAAGCTTTAAAATTTTTATTTTTCCTTGAGCAAGCCTTGGGAATCCAATAAAATGCTGTAACTCTACAGAGCAACAGATATCTTAGTGTTTTCACCCTCCTGGCATATTTTTGGCATGATACGACTTTTGCCATTAAAAAAAATTAAATTGAAGTGGCATTGACAGAATTTCAAGTAAACAAAGCATCAACAGAAAGCACAGGGCCTCTGTGTGCTGAGAGCTTCAACAGACAGTCATCTGCAAATGGACAACTTTAATTCGATTCCTGGCACCATTGGCCGTGCTGAGAATTCTCCTATCTCTTCACACCAGGGGTTTGCTCTTTTAAGCATTGCTCCCTGAAGGGAAGGAAAAACTAGAGAGAGAGGATTTCCAATGACCCTGCACAGATGAATGGATATGTCAATGGTGAATATTGGTTCAGCTTTGAACAGGGAATCCTGCAGTGGCCTCGCTTCTCCAGCCCTTCTATGCTAGTGTGTCACCGAAGTCTTATGTGAGCAGGAATCTTTAAAAGATCAAGACAGAGAATGAAAAAGTAAAAACATAAGCAGAAAAAAATGACAAAATGCTTTTTAAAAATTAATGATAATTTAAATGTTTGGGAAATTCAACTCTCCAGAGACAAGTAAGAGAGTATTAACTCTTATGTTAGTGGAGCTTTACATTTAAAACTTAAGCCTCTGAAAGGTAAATTCCAAAACACTAATTGCTCATAGGGTCAATTAGTAATGTGGTGTCCATTTGATGAGTCCTGAGGAACAATTAAATACCGAATTCAGCACTAAGCATTTTGAATCCTCTTACTCTTTCCCCTGCCAGGATTATAATGAAAGCATACACAGACACAAGTGAAAGGAAAAAAAAATTATCAATTCCATTTTGTTTGGAAGATGAGCATTTCAGTTACTAATCTTGCAACTGGGCAGATGCAAAAATTCTGCTTGAGTAACTGCAGAACACGCATTTATTTTCACATGCTTTATGGTGAGTTTTCATTCAGCTATCAATCAATCAATTATGCTGTGACATGCTGTAATTTCCTAATCATACTAATATTCATGCTTTTATCACTATCAAACCTAGAGCACATACATTTCAATGAGACAGAAGTCTAATTATTTAAATATGCTAGAGCATATTACATCTCCAAGGCTGTTCCCTTTATGAGTTTTCTCCCCTAAAAAAAAAAATCTAATTTAATTGCAAAGAGAAAAGTATATTAAGCATTATACCCCTCCAGTAAGCAAAACTGATTTTTTACAGATCCCAATAAATACAGAATTTTTACAGATCCTTATTTAAAATTAATGTTTTTTGCTTGTTACTAAAAATAGCCAAATAGAATTTATGTCACAAAAAGAAAAAAATAATCACATTCAAAGTGAAAGATACAATGTTTATTTTATTTTTCAATGCTCTTGACCTGAAAAAAATTATAGGAACTAACTAGAAATGGCTTTATATCCTGAAAATATGATTTTGCATCATTTCTTATAGCTGGCTTAGTTCTCAAAACTTTTTTCTACACTTAAAATTTTCGATACTTAAAAAAAAAAAAGCCCTTTTATTTAATCATTTCAGTGTTATCACTGACAGGTGCCAGAAAAAATTTAAAAAATGTTCAAGCAAGACCACTTCCCTGATGCACATGTTACAGCCTATAATGCAGGCTCTGTTGTGCATATGACTTTAAAGGCTACATATCAGTATGGGCATTATAGGTCACACGTGGCAAACGTACATGTTCTCTCAGACCTTTACAAGGAAAAAAATTCAGATTCAGTTGCCACAATTAACACTTCTTACAGTGCTGTGGGGCCAACAGTCCAGATATAGTTCCTTTAACAAAATGTTTCAGTGTGCATTTTCAAGAGAGCCCTGAAAATTCCATTACTTTCTTCAGTGGGGAGTGAGCACAGATACATTGAGAAGAAGTAGGAAACAGTTACACCATGAACAACAGCAACAACAACAACAAAATCTAAAGGGCATTATTTTTTAAGTACAAAATCAATTATTTTTCAACCAATAAAAGTTGTCTTTTCTAAATTTCATATTACCCTTACATTCACTTTTAAAACAAAAGCTTTTGGAGAAAATTTCCTTCTGCTTTAGAATTAGCACATCATTACATAATAGTAAACTATTGTTTAAAATGATGAAATAATTAATATGTTTAATCAAGTTACAACAGATAGAGAAAATACTGAACTGGAAAATTTCACAGTGAACTAAGGAACACTCTCATGGCTAAGTAACACAAATGCGAGAATGAGACGATACAGTCTATTCCTAATCAATCTGATGAAAATGAAATGTCCATGGATTATTCATCATTTTCTTTCTCCAGCACACCTTTTACCCCGCCACTACACCTCCCTAATATATACATATATATATAGTTATGTGTGTATGTCTACACATGTATTTCTACATTTAGATTTCATTTGTTTTTATTTATACATTTCTGCTTGGGAAACAAATAATCATTTGCAACAAAAGATTTTAAGTATCTTTTACGCTTTTAAAGGTCTCTGCTTAAAAAGCAATTTGATTCATTTCTCTGGAAATGGAGTTTCTTATGTGAGGAACATCTCCCTTTCATTCCGGAGTTTGTTAGTAAGTTAGTAAGTTTGTTAAGACCTGTTGGCTTAGGGAAAAAAAAAAAATCCAACTGTTTTGATTCTAATGCTAGGTCTCTGAACTATATATTTAATTACACGAAGGATAGGGTTTAACAAATATACCTGAGCAGAATAGGAGTGTCATCTTATGCTGAAGACAAAAAGCAAAGGAAAATTCTTCAACATGTGCTTGATCAAATATTTAGAATAAAACTGGTAACTATCATTCCTGGTCCTTTGAACCTCTAGTCTCCTAAATAGTGATAAATACCAAGGATCCCCAAAGAGTGTCTTCCTTGTCCCTTAACAGACTGTTTGGCATCAAGTGCTCAGTGGGCCAGAAACCCACAGCCAGCCAGGGAGGGACAGCACAGACGGAACCATGTTTACTCAGTCAGAGGCAGCTGATTAGGATGACACCAACTCTTCACATTAAACCTGCTAAGCAGGGCTTTACTTGGGCTCTCTTGAGGGCTTCCTGAAACTTGGAGCACTCACCAATGAAGTTCACTAACTACAGTATATGTTAATGGTGGCAGTAGGCTGCTGTGGCTGCTTATACGATGCAGGATAATTAAGAGTTCTCTGGCAGTGAATTTCCCTCAAACTCCATTTTGAAAAGCTAAGATTGTGCAGTTTAAAGTTATTTAAAGAGAGTATCTGCGGTAATTTAATCATTCTGATTTTTGTATTTGACTTATTTCAGAGTCAGGGATTCCTAAAGCAGAATCTCAGAAATCAATGGAAAAATTAACCGTCAGAGCTCCAGTCTCGTATCACTGAATCGCACAGCTTGAAGGCGCTTTGCAGGCTATTAGTTCAGCCCCTTCATCTTACAGCCGAGGGGCCTGATGCCCAGAGCTCTTGAGGCTCAGGTGCAGTGCAGCCAGGATTAGAACCTAGACCTCTCCACCAACCTAGAGGGCTTTCCATTGTACAACGCTGGCTGCCTCGCACCTTTTCAGAAAATGAAAAATTCACATACTGGAACATGAGCATAATTTCAAAGATAGTCCTCCAAAGGCAAAGGAGTTGGAAATTTGATGAGGAAAAGCCAAATAGGATTGCAATGGCAGCAAATCCAATGGGTGGTGCTCTTAAAGAGTAAATCAGTTTCAGTGTATACAAGATATTCTCCTTAGAATTATAATATGACCTGTGTTAGTAACAATTAGGGATGAATTTAATATTCATTTTTTACTTAAAATCTTATAAATAAGTCTGAGGTCCTTGTGTTTATAGAATATATGTTCTTTAGACCAGGCTTCAAAGATTTCCAACAGAATTCGTTGTTAATGCATTATGACATTCCTGTAGTAAAGAACACTTGTCTGTCAAAACTGCAGTATTAATCTGTTATGGTATAATCATGTATCAACCTAATCTGATAGACTCATTTAGTTGTCATTTTATGTGAAAGAAAAATTCTTTTTCTGTCCCTATAGAATATTCTGGGTTAGGTCACTTGGGAATGGCTGAGTCATGACGCCCAGCATGTAAAATACCAATTGAGAGTTACTTTCTCAAAGTACATTTACTCTCCAGCCATTATGGTATAGTTTCACACACTGTTAGCCTAGGCTGATACTGATGACTGGCATCCTAGTGATTCAACGGAAGTAATGACTGCTTCCCAGAAGCTTCCAGAAATACTTGTAAACCCTGTGGGACAATGACAACAATGCTAGTCTTAGCGGTAAAGAAGTCTGGGTAATTAGTCCCAGCTCTAATAATTAGTTGTGTTCACTTAGCACTTTGATCACTTGTCTTCTCATCTACAAATATAGTTAGCTTAGATTACCCCTAAGGCCTTCTTTATCTCTAAAATGTTATACTAAGAAACTTACTTTAGGAAATAGAGAAGTGAGAAAGTAGGAGAATGTATATATGCCATATCTAAGGCAACCCACAACCTAAAAACACTATGGGTACTCAGGTGAAGGAGCACCTAATAAGGCGTGATAGAATTGGTTATAGATCTACCAGAACTCTAAGTTCGCAAAGGCAGGTACTGAATATAATTCATCTTTATATCACCAACAGCTAACACAGTCCTTGGCCCATGGTAGGTCCTTATTAATTGTGTATCAGGTGAATAAATAAATCTGAATCTTGTACAATGGAAAAGTGGAATGGCATTCCAGATAGATGGAAGACTACATCCAAAAATTTTGCAGGTATGAAAGGATAGGGTAACTGTTCAGGGAAAGAAGAGAAATATGCCTAGATCACAAGGAATGTAGTATAACTGGTAGGAAATGAGTTTGGTTTCCCATTCAGGAAGGGCACCAGCACTAGCAACCAAGAACACTCTGCATCCAAACAGAATAGGGAAAACATCCTCCGTTTTGAATAGTAGGCAGTAGCATGCAAAGGGAAATATGCTAGCAATACGAAGAATACACCCACTGTGCTAGGATATGCCAAATGAAGTGGAGTTGCTAGAAGTGGTATAGAAAATGAGAAGGGGAGAAGGCAATCCAGTATTATACTTTCTGGGGAGGATTTTATACCTCTCCGTCCCACATTCTCACCCTGAAACCATGGTGACACTGGGCTTTACCATGGTGAGCAGAGGGTTCTTTGGATCTTGACACTGAGATGCTGCATCTCCTATCTTACTCTCACTTCCCTACATCCCAGCAAGTGTCGGGGCAGGTCTTCGTTGTCTAAGACGTTTCCCTTCCTGGGAAATGGCTCATATTTATGCTCCAGAAGTAATGGTTCTCACAGTAAAGCTGGTTGTACTTACAAGAAAACAGGGCCTCTAACTACAACTGTTTCTTAACTAGTTGCCTTGGATGAATCTACTCTAAATAATGAAACTTAAGTAAAGATATAAAGCAAATAAACATATGAGAATAACGCAGACTCAGAGAAAATAGTTGTAACTAACTATACAAGGAAGTAAATGAGCAAGCTCAAAGAACTGATCTATTACTACAATACTAGTCACTATATGCAGTACAGAAAACATTGAAGTTGAATATAAATTGTCAGCAACACTGTATTATTTTATTAGTATAGTCATTGACAGAAATCATTAATTTTCTGCCTGGTTACTTACTGTCCTTATCTTCGGTGATCCACAACTATGAAAATGTCTTGAGATACAAATCTCATTTACTAGTCTTGGATTTGGAGGGAGAAATTTTTTTAAAATCTTTATAGAATTTTTTTTTTCTCCATTTGCTATATTCTTAAAAGATAAAAAGGTAAGAGATAATGTGAATGTAATTTTTTGTAGTGACTCCAGTCACTTCCGGGTAAAAGCTGTCCATTACTTCAAAGGGAAGCATTTGTAGTTACACAGTTTTTTTCTTCATGCAAATATGATGTATGTATTTCATTTAGGAATTTAATGGGCTATTTCTGCATTTTATGCTTAACTTTGGTATTGTTTCAAAAAGAAAGTGAAATGTTATACTACTGTGATGTCTGCAGCCTGAAAGTTAAGAATGGTCCCCCAAATTAAAAAAAAAAGAAAGAAAAAAGAAAAAAAGAATGGTTTGTCTTTCAAGGGTCCATTTGGTAGGTCAGGAATATCTTCTCATATAGAAGTGCATCGTAAGTGTGATGGTTATATTTGTAGGCGAGTCTACAAAATGAGAAGTACCTTATGAGAAGGACTGTGCTTGTTCACACTAAGTACCGTTGGCATATGAAATCTGAGTTACAACTACCCATGCCTAAAAGACATGTGGGATGGGGGCTCAACATCTGTTTAATAGAAAGTGTACGTCCAGGCCAGTCACTCTTCAATTTCTGTAAATTAGGAGATAAAAGTTCCTTGTACATGTGAGGTGATCCTTCGAACTGTAAGAATAAATTATTAGTAAATCCAGAGCATGGAATGAATTCATTTGCATATTTAAATTGATCACTGTCATGTAGCAATTTCTAGTACAAATAAAGGATGAAAATTATTACTTTTCATCACTTCTGTTCATAAGAGTATTAAAATAAATATGTAATTTGGAATATATGGCTTTTGGTAAAAGAAAGTTTCTTTTTTTGCTTATTCAATTTTTGCCATTCTGTCAAACCAGGAGCAATATAAGTTGAATGACTCTACTCAGAAATCTTCAACTATATTATAGGGCTACCATATAAAAAAATGACTTTGTTCTACTGCATCTCCTTTTTGTTAACTAAAACTAAATTTACTTAAGTTACAATGTGTATTTTAGTGTCATAAGACATTGCTGATATGTCATTCAGCTGTTATAACAGACTTTAAACTATAAAATGTGAGTTTGTGCATTTCATTGAAAACATTTGCTGAGATAACAGGTCAAAAAGACATTAAGGGTTCATAACCAACATTGTACTTTTCAAGTCATCGGAGTCACATTCCTCCTGCTAAATCAGGAATTTTACAATGATAAATCTGAAGATTTTAGTTCTTTTTTTTTTTAACAAAAATACAACTGTACCATGTTTCAGTGAAATGACAATAAAGTGTAAAGTGTAGTACGGAAATAAACTTTATTATTGTTCTTTAAAGATTAGCATATCTATGTACCTCTCAGCCAAATAAACTCTTCATTATAAACATTAAGTCAGTTTATGTACCGTTCTATTGGAACAGGATAAATAGGGACCACCACCATCTCTGTTGACATTACATTGATCTCACATTAATTTGATTGAAGGTGGCCTGCCAACACATCTCACTTTCCCCATTTGAGAGCACTCAAATAGAAAAACACAGTGATGTTTAGCAGATAGGCCCAGTGACACAATAGAACGCAACTCATTGAGGAAGTGTAATTATAGTGATTACTTCAGAAAAGAGAGCAGATCCACTGATGGAAAGAAGTAAACATTGCCACAATTATAGGAGCCGGGTTTGCTTTTGGTAGAGATTCACGTGTCCCAGACAACACCAACCTAGCAATAAGAACACAGAAAGCTTTCCAACTTAACAACATAAAAGCACTAGAGGTTACAGAATGGTGAAAGCCAATTTGCCAAAGTGCTGGAACAAAGGCCCCCTCTGTTTTGGGGGAATTCAGCATATCAAACAGATTAGTCAGAGAAGTCCTCCTTCCACAATTAAAACGAAGTAGAAACATCAGGAAAGTTTGCCCCAGAGGAATGTAATCGGCAAATGCTTTTTAAAGCTGTTATTTTGATGGCTGTGAAAAGTAAACAATGTGAGGTGTCCAGTTCTCTCAGGTAACTCTCCCATGAGACCAGCTGTAGAGGCAGGGAGGGGTCATCTCTGCCATTAATTAGGCATCTATAATCTATTGGCAGCAAAACACCTAAGAACTGTATCATAATATGACCAAAGTAAGGAGAACCTCACCTCTCCCCACTCCACTAGATTAGAGATAAAAACAGAAAGAAAAACAGCTTGAAAAAGGTTCCATAGCTCACCTACTGTTACCCTTGCTCGCCATTCCCAAAGAAACAGACTCCAAGAGGTTTACTGTCTGGTCTCAGATCACACAAGTTAGTGAAGGAGTGAAACTAAAACCTAAGGCTCCTGACTCCCAGTTCTGTGTTTTTCCACTATAACCCGATTATTTTTCAGGGACAAATCTTATAAGAACAACCATATATATAAATTTGCACTGTGAAAGTTATTAGATACTTCAAACGCATTTGACTCATTTGATTGTTGCCAGTTGTCTGTGAGGAACACAGGAATATTTTATGTCAGAGGCATATGTACCTAGATATGTAGATACGTAAAAAGAGAGACACAGTGGAAGAGAGACATGCAGAGAGCCTGCCAGAGAGAGAAGGAATGTGGGAAGCTGAGAGACAGAGGGCAGGAGACAAGATAGTGTGACAGAGATGAGTGGGTGCAAAAGCGAGAGAAAGTGCGAGAGACACACACACAGACACACATGCACATGTGCACGCACAGGCACAGGCAGGAAAGAGGCAGTGTGGGTCAAATGATTTGCCCAAGGTCAAAGAGCCAGTACTTGTCTGAGCTGTACCTCAAAGCAGTACTGAAACCCAAATCCCCCTGCTCCTTCCACAAACCTTAAGAAGCTCCAAACCGTCAAAAGCAGAGGTGAATTAGAGTTCAACTCTTTAATTTTGTTTTTGGTGGTTATTTTTTAGATTTTGGCTTCCATCCCCACACCAACTCTTACCTCCAAGTAGGATGGTTAGAATGGAATGGGTAGAATCATCTTAATACACTCAAAGCGATGGCTATTGTCTAAATGGTTGAAAGACACACTTTTCAAATCAATGGCTATTGTCTAAATGGTTGGAAGAGGCACTTTTCTTTTTAAACCATTAGCTAAGCCTTGCCTTGGGAAATAAAATATCAAGAGAAACTTATCTTTTTCCTGTCAGTAAGGATTTAATGACCTCTACAACATGGGGTTCTTAACCTGGGATTCATGGAAGCATCTAACTGTATCTGTAAACCCTTATTACTGTATGCAAAATTTAGAGCATGTGTGCATTTTCGGGAAAGAGGGTACATCTGATTCTCAGAGGCCCTTCACTCAGAAATATTGAGCCAATGCTTTATAAGTTTGTGGAAGGACTAAAGACATATTTACCTTTTATTTGGTACATCGAAAATTACATAATCTGGACAAAATAAATAACTCAATTCAGGAAATCAACAGTAATCAATCTTCAGTGTTCCCACACCCTAAACATTTTTGTTTTGAGTTTAACTGTAAAATATTTCCCATTCTTTTTGCTGTAACAACTTTTAGTGTGGAACTCTATTTATGAAAATAATGTGAGAAAGTGAATTTCATTTTAAAAGAACCACAGCTTAATTTATAACTAACCTCATCAATGTTTGGTGTAATTTGGTGATAACACTAAATTGGTAGGCTTTTTTTTTTTTTTAAGAAAATCCTATATAAAATATACTGTATTTAACTTCAGGTGCATTCTTACTGGGCTGCTCTGTTCATCAACATTAGAACAAAAAGTGTTTTAAAACTAGACCAAAGGCAATCATCTCATATGTTGGTACACATAAAATTGTCCAGTATTCTTTGCTTCCAAATTAAAGCAGAATTATAAAAAGGACTCTCCTCTACCTCTAAAGTACACTACCTGGGTCATGGGGACAAGTCAGGGAAGAATTAGAAAATTAACACTGTGGTGGCTAGTTTCCAAAACGGCCTCCAAGGAAACACACTTCCCAGCCTTTCTTTAGTCCCTGCCCACAGTGAATTGAGTCACACCCTGATTCCCTTTCCCCAGTAGAACGTAGCAGGACTGAGCCTCTTCTAGTCATGAGCTTTTGGGAGGTCTGATCCTTAATGTAGGAGGTCTGCCACCCTGTTTGGGAGGCCACATGGGAGGGCCACACCAAGAGGAAGGGGTCCTGAGACTAAGGCAGAGAGAAGCCCAGCCATTCAGTGTCCCAGCTGAGCTTAGCCCCCACTGCAGACCCACCAAGGTACCAGACATTCGAGTGACCATAAAGGACATTCTAGTACATGAGTCCTGCCATGACTGTAACCTTAAAGAACTGCTCTTCTGTACCCAGTCAACCCACCTAATCAAGAGAAATAATAACCTGTTATTATCATAAGCTACTAAGTTTTGGGGTGATTCATTAAGTAGCAATAGATAATCAAAACTGAAGCTAAGGGTAATATGGCATGAATAGTGAATTTACAAGAGGAAATTCAGATGATAAAGTATAAGTAACTGGAGCTTATCCTTGATAAGCATGAGAGAAAAACATTTATTAAATACTAACTAATCTGCCCATCACTTATCTCATTAAACTTTATCACTACAGTAACAAAGAGAATTTGAGTAACATTATTGCCCAAGGTCATGGAGCTAAAAAGTGAAAAAGCCAGAAGTTGAACACAGATTTGATTTCACAGCCTTGATGTGCTCATTTCATTACACCCTACAGGCTGTGAAGAGGGAGGGAGGGAAGAAAGGGGAAGAACGACACACTCAGAGGCTTGATATTTAATAATCTGTGACGAAAACTTTTATTAAGCATATCCACACTTTTAAAAATAAAATTATGTACCATTTTTAACCTTTTTTTAATGACTAAGCATCATTATTACTAAAGAAGTCTATATTGTGACTGCAATAGGCTGTAATGTGTACTTGGAGACATGTAGGATTATTTGATTCTTCATTAAAATGATCCCAAAATGCCATGGTAAATTTTAGTTCCTCTTTCTGATTTTTATAGATTTTCTGTTTCTCTCTTGCTGTTAGGCTGTCTCTTGTCTCTTTTAGACATGGAAAAGTAGACAACCAAGCTTATATGATCTTTGTGAAAAAAGAAGATGGCTTCTAAGTGAGAGCTTGCAGGACTTTCCTATAGACAAAGTGCATATACCTTCTAACATAAAGTCTGACGTTTGGGGTAGCTGAGTAAGTAAATTCTCAATGCGGAAGTTTTTACTTAGCTGAATTCCTTGCACCATTGTGACTTTGTACAGAACTAAAGAAATAGTTTCTGCTCTAAAGAGCTCTAAGCCCTGTGGACAGCCTGGTGATTTTCAAATTGGGCTCAGTGGGAACCCAGGGGTCTGCATCAACCCAACAAAAGATGTTTTACAGATGCTGCAATTAAGTATTTTCTGGCAAATGCTAAAGACTTAAAGTTGTCCTTTCATTGCTTTTATTCATTTTATAGTTTGGGGTTCTGAGTTTGACTTAGTTTGAAAACAAAAAGTTCTGTTGTTCAAATGCTTTTGAAAAATCCATGATTTGGGAGATGCATTGTGATTGAAGATGGGTGACCTAGTTGTGGGGTTGCCTGGCAAGGGACCTTAAATATTTTTGCCAATTTTTATGTTTTTTATGCAATAAGAAATGTAATGCTTTCAAAAAGGAGAGCTAACCTTTACTAGAGAAGGTTTACATTGTTGATACTCTGCTGGTGGCCACTGTGTGACTCAAACACCTACAATATTGGCAGCGCCTCTAAGCTCAATTCATTCTATTTAGGAGAGAAGATTTTTGATAGCAAGTCATTATATTGTAGGCAAACATATTTATGATATACAACGCCGAACCATGTTATTGTTAGTGTTAAGATATTCAGGTTTCTAAAGGTTTCTAAATGCCAATTTTAAAGGACTTAATTCAAGCCAGACTTATACCTAGTAATAACTACTTCTTTTAAAGTGAACTTAGGATATTCACTGATCAAAATGTGTACGGATATCCTTTAAGGACATCCACAATTACTGTTGTCATACCTCCAGTTAGGCAGTTCAAATTGCTTAAAACTTTGGTAATGACTACTTGGGTATATTTGAATGAAGGTCATTTGCCCCTCCATTCACAGCTTATATAGCACCTTTTGTACATATATCTCGGGGTCCTTTACAAAGATCACTAATCAAGATACAAAATAACATTGTAGCAAATAATCTTGTCACAAATTCCATTACACGGTAAAAGCTAAATAAAAAATAACAGCTTTTCCGCCAATATTTAGAAATTTATATCACTTAGTGTCAGGCAATTCAGAGAAGAGAATTCCACAAAACAGGGGAAGGTGACAGGAAAAGATCCATTAACACACACACACACACTTTACCAGATAAAAATGTTAAGAATGAGCCTAGAAAATTAGTAATTAGGAATAGGATTTTTTTGGAATTGTTTTAACATATTTTATTAAAAAAATTAGATACACTGATAAATTATCTACTCTGGATTACTTTGCGCAAATATATTTGTCTAAAAACATAATACCTCAATTTAAACATTAAACAGTTAAAATTTTTGCTTAGGTTAGTTAGCAGATGCTCAGCTAAAGAAGTTTTTTGTCTTCTGCTTGTTTAAGAAGAAAAATATTAATTATTCCCACTCCCATCTCTCAGGCCTTAAAAGCACCCTTTGAACTTTTCCAAAGCCCTACAGTCCATAATTTCTCAAAATTTTTTATATTTTCTGAGTAATTTTCACTGGTTCACAGATGAACTCAATTCCAACTCTCTATCTTGTTTTATAAGTTAAGAAAACTAGAACATGGAGGAAATGAGTGACTATAGCAAAGTCATGCAGGAATTGACCAGTTACTATAGTGCAAGGAATACTAATTAATTTTCCCTTGGACCTAAATATTTTGATCAATTCTTTTTCCTTCTTATTAAGGCCTGCTCCTTTTATTGGTCTCTCACATGTAACTCATATGCATTCATTTGAAAGGAGTTCTTGAAAAACAGTACCTAGCTCATCATAAGCTTAATAATATTGGAAAATTATATAAATAAATAACCTTGAAGAACTCCTAAAGACCTAAATTCACTGCACATCTTCCTACATGCCCTCTCAAACATACACACACCCACCTTGCTTTAATAAATATATGTCTTATGCTCCCATACTTCCTTTTGAAAACGTTGAGGTGATGACCACTAGTAGAAAAGGGTAGATTTTTGTGTTTACTCACTCCCACTCTTTTATTCACTCAATGTTTAAAGTTTGACTAATACATACAATATAACATAATAGTAATTAAGAGACAAGATCTGGAGCAAGATTTCCAGAGTTTGAATTTTAACCCTACTACTTACTGGCAATATACCACCAATCTGGGTTTCCGTTTTCTCATCTGTAAAATGGCACTTATTCGAAGAATTGACGTGAAGATTAAATGAGCTAATACATATAATATGCTTAGAAAATGACTAGTACATAATGAGCACTAAATAAATCTTAATTATTTCGATCACTTTCCAGGCCCTGTGCTAGCACTGAGAATACAATGGTAAATAAAAATAGGCACAGTTCTCAACCTTGCTAAACATTAAGTACAGTTCTAGAGCTTTATGCATTATTTCCTCCTATTAAAATATATTATAAAGTTGCTACCAGATAATGAATAGACTATAACAGTGGGGGAAAGTTTAAAAAAAAAAAAGCCATAGTATTTTGGATATAAAGTTGAAGGCAATGTTTTGCTTTACTTAAGCTTCATATTTTGCTGCTGCTTTTATGGCTAAAATTGTATGACAATAATATTAAGTTTTCTAGAACCAAATTATGGTTGCAGTTTATTTTGTGATTTATTGATTATCTTAAGGCATTAGTATTAATTTTTTTAAATATCATTTCTAATGTTTTATATCAGAAAGTTATCTATTTTGTGTATGCAATTTTAAAATATTTATGTGATCTTATTCTTATTTGGAGCAACTCCCCCCTCACCATGAATTTCTGTCTATAAGATAGAAATCGGTATAAAATGCAAATTAGATTTTGTGCAACGGATATTTTCTTTTTAAGAGGTTTCACTTTTTTAATACTATTTATTTTGAAAACATTTTTACAGACTTTTTTTTTCTTTCTCCTTAGTTCTAAAAATAACAGAAAGGCAGCAAATGTTTTTAGGGTCTATGTCTCATGTTATCTAAACAACCTATAGTTGTGGACTTAATTTACAGAAATGTCTTGTTAAACTGAAGTCAAGAGCCAATAAGACTATAAGAAGAATCTGAAAGCTACGGTGTCCTTAGGTCTCATTTTGAATAGGTGAGAATATGAATATCTCTTGAATATCTATGAATAATCTTGAGTGCTGGGAGAAAGGTGGAAAAAATGAGCTTTCCCATATCATTTCATTAAGTGTTGTTTTTAGTCCACCTTTTATCATTGATTTCATTCCATTCCTAGAACTATAGAGATCATATTACTGCATCCTGAACAGGATGTTTGTTGTACCGTATTTAATATACCATATCATCATCTGCATTCAAAGGCAGAATATATTGGAATGATGAAAACTGCCTATTAAATTGTAATTGTTTATAGGCAAGAACCTCATGTTATTTGGTTTTAATTTTGGCATAGTACTTAGCACCAAAAAAAGATAAGTTATTGATGCAGATGGTGACATATTAATCCGGTTTGCACTCATCCTCCAGAGCACTAATGCTGGACTCTAGGTAGTTATTTCTTTAGGTTAGCAGGGAATTTGACCCACTTTCAATCTTAGTAATATGAAATAGGGTATAACTCAATGTTGTATATACCCTCTAAGCACCAAGTACATCAGCATAAAATGGATTAGAACTGCTTTGTAAAGAGGAAGGGGAAAGCCTAGAGAACAAACCTCCATTATGTGTTGTCTCTAGGCCTAGTTATTTTTCACAGGCCCTCACAGTTAATTATTTTACTTAAAAATGTGAAAAAAAGAAAGAAGTGGGGATATTTTATTTATTAATTCACAAAGGGGGAGAGTTCTAGCAGGAGATTGATCAACTGTAGAGGGCATTCCAGGCTGGGATGAGAAGTTGGACCAGGAACTTCTAATCTGAGTTTATCAGCTCTATTATCATAAGACATTGTGCTATAACATACCCTGTGTTAAAATAATTTTATGCCTTCATGTGCGTGCACACACACACACACACACACACACACACGTGCATAGTATATACTCAAGATTTTTATTCTTCTCTAAGAACTGGTTTTCAATTAGGAAATATGGTATCTCAAGCCATGACCTTTCAAGATGAAGTAGCCAACACTTGACAAATCATGACTTAAGATACAGCTGGTAGCCCAAATAGCTCCTTGACATTTATTTAACAAACCTCATATAGGTTAGGCACCAGTCTTTGTCAGGTTCCAGAGATAAAGAGGTGAGATAACTATAAGGACCTCCTAGTCCAATGTTGGAAACAAGACCACAATTAACTTTAGATAATGTGATAAGAGGTGTGACAGAAAAAAATGGCAACAGTTTTACAGCCCATGATAGGTTTTCAGTTGACAATGGAAATCTGATATACCTGGTATGGAAACATCACACATACCACATCTCCTCCGTGTTCCTAGCCTCTGTCATCAGATTCTACTAGCTTTTGTCACCAATCGTATCTTTCTCACTGAAAAAGTAATCACATTTTTATAATTCATGACTGATGAATCTATTCTGATATACTGTATTAGAAAACGAGTATATATTCCAGAATGTTGAGGCTGATGCTGTCTTTCTCCCACATATAGCTTGGTTTCTCAGAGACAAATAGTGTGGTTTAAGCTCTATTTAAGCTCTAAGGTTTATAATGTCTCCTATAATGAAGCATACACTACAAACACACACACATACACATACACACACACTGAGATCTACATTTACAAAGATAATTCCTTTTCTAGACACTGCAGGCAGCAGAAACATTTTGGGTCCTGCTAAGATTCTGGAGGTATTTACAGAATAAGTGACCTGAGCTGGGTAGACTTTCATTGCTTCTTCAATTCCTTTTTATAACAACTCTTCCAACAATGTCAAATTAGATTAAGGCTAAGAACAAGGTTTGAAATCAAAAGACTCAGATTCGGAATAAGTAGCTTTCCCTTTGCAAATAATCAGATACATACCTAGTATTGGCAACAAAATATATCTCCCCAAGACTATTCATATACAAAATACATAAATCTGTAAGAGTATTAATTAATGAATGAATATTACTCCTTGGTTGCTGACTCTTGCCCTTAGAGATATCTAGAGATAATCTGAGAGCTGCATAAATTTTTTCTTGATCTTCATGAATGATCACCTTATGCTGTCAGGTATCAAGAATTCTAAAGATCCAGAAGCTTTAAGGCAAGCACTGTGACATGTCACCCAAAATCAGAACTTGATTAGAAATGAAACTTTTATGGTTATAATGAAACAGTAAAGAAAGGAAGGAAGGTAGGTAGGTAGGTAGGTAGGTAGGTGTCCCATAAAAGCATAATGCTTGAAAGTCTAAACTTGAGCTTAGAACTAATCCAGCCCCTAGCTGTAGACAAGTCAGGCTCCACTCTTAGAGGGGTTGATCAAGCCAAATTTCTGCCATGTGCTAAACCTGAAAAGATTAGATTGCCTCCACCTGCCAAATCAGAAAAACTGGGACACTGGATCTGGCATGAGAGTTTGGGTTAGAAATCTAATGAGGAGTCAAAAGCTAAGCTACCAAATGATTAAAATTGCTTCTAACAGGCATTATTTTGCACTGCTTCGTCAATAAGGAAGCAGGCGCCTCTGTACTATTTCACAGGGTGGGAATGCTTCCTGGAGTTAAATTGTTCAAGAGTTACTTTTTAAAATAGTAGTACTCTTATCATAGTAAAACTTGCCTGCTGAGTCAAAAGGAAGGTTGGCTTCATCTACTTTTAGAGCCCAGGAAGAATTTAAAATGTAAAGTTGCCTGGCATGATTCCGGCTGTTGGCCACTACACATACTTTTAAATATCCACTCTTTTATTGATCTGAAGGTATATGGATAAGCAGATATACACTCTAAATGGAAAACAGAAAGAAGGCTATCTTTAAAAGTCCAACTGACTGAAAGCAAACAATAAGAAACTTGTACTTGTCTTTTGTCCATCCAAAGAGTCTGGCTCTACCAGACTCCACTCCAGGAGATAAAAAAACACAGAAATGAGTGTCAAGGCATATCTCATTTCTTATGATGATGAAAGGAGAGAAAGTTCCAAAAGAAGAAACAGTATTTCCAATAAGGATATTAAATCTAATGCTATTTTGATGTCAAGTCCACCTTTCCCCTAATCCCCATTGATTTTTACTCAGCTCAATTTGAAGCCATCATAGAACTCTGTTTTAGGAAGCCTCTTCACTCTCAACAAATTTAATTAACAGGGATGATAAAATAGGTTCTGTAATGGTAAATGACTAGCCTAGAAACATAAACATTGATAAATTTCAATGGAACATTTTGACATAAAGTACATAGAATGTGCTAGAAGAGGCATATCCTTGCAAAATATTGGGGCTATGTCAAAGATCAGGATGTCGGACAGATGACTGTATGTCTGCTTGTGTGTGTGTGTGTGTGCACACGCGCACGTGTGCATGTGTTTCTGGACAGGGTTCTCACAAAGTTGCCTGAGTGAAGCTGAAAATTCAAGAGGAATTCGAGTAGTCTTGTAAGACAAAGAAGATTTGTATAATTAAGAGAAGTCTGAATGTAACCAGCAACGACTTCTTTCACTTAACCAGATTATGGTGGTAAGAGGGAGGTAGAATCCCTTATTACACATTTTTAGTAGGTCATGCCAAATAGTGTAGAAAATATGGAGAATTATTTATACTTCAATGAAAGGATTTCACAAATATGTAATAGAAGATACAGTGCACAATGCACTCAATTTGAGATTCTGAAATTCTTAGATATATATGGTAATTTTGTGTTTGGAAGCTTAAGAATGAAGTGAAAACTGTAGTTACAGCTGACTTTCCCAGGTTTAATATAAACTTACAAGCTGGGAATATCACATCACTTGCCGATTCCAGGGGTTTCCCTGAGAGAAAACGAACTACAGGAGCTACTAAAGAGAAAGAGGGAAGAAGGGCTAAAAAAAGTCATCGTTGGACCTTTTTTTTCCTTTTAAGAAAAAAATCTTGGTACTCTGTCTCTTGGGAGGAATAATTTGTCCTTGGGGGAATAGATACTATTGAATAGTCTTAGGGAGCCCATTGCTTGTGGTAAGTAAGTGATTCCTTAAAAAGTAGAGGAATTCCCAAGGCATCTCACTGGGGCCTTTGTGGGATGTTTCCCTGTGTATAAGCGGATTGAATGCCAGGACCAGTGCTGTGACAGTCCACGGGTCTGCAGTGGGCACACTAAGAACATATAAGCAGCCCTTCTTGGAAAGCATCTCCACTTTCTCTCGCTTGTTCTTATATGCCACAGTGAGAAGAGAGGGAAGCAACTCTCACCAGGTGTATCAGCTCTTTCATGTCTAATGAAACATTCATTCAACAACTCCCTGTGCCCAACATTTGGTTTCACAGCCACAGAGGAGTCAAAACAACTACATCACCTATATGCACAAATGAATCCTTCCCTGTACCAAACCCTCTAAGGGGGCCATAAATTAATTCTTTCCCTACTAAATACCCAGAAACTCTATGGTAATTATGCAAAAAAAAAATCTAAAGAAAGAATGATAAATAGGTTCAACAGCTTTGTTCAAAAACCCAAATTACTTTTTGGAAACAAAACAAGGAATAAGATGATGAAAATCAGCACAGAACAGAGCAAGAAGACATATTTTGGGGAAAGACTCCCAGAAGAAATGTAGAACGTACAACTGCTCTAATAGCATAGCTACCGTTTGTTCAATACTTTGAGATGAACTAGTGTGTTAACCCCAAATGCCAACCTAAATTACTAGGAAATTCTGTTTTCGGGAATACCCAAAGCATTCTTTAAATGCATTACCAAATGCACTTCCATGTGCAAAATCAAACTAGATATTCTTCTGAAGTGAAAGATGTGATCCAGAAACTCCTGGGCAGATAGAGCCCTCAAGGAGCACAGAAATGTACCTAGCCTATTCCTAGATGTTGAACAAAATTCTAAAACTAATGTATTGAAAACCCATTTCTTGAGTTAATTCCATAGCAGCATCTCAACTGGCCTGAAATACTTCTGTCACTTTATGAAGGGAGAGAAGTCAACTGGCTTCTGAGAAAGTGAAAAGAAGAGGCTCTTTTATAAGCATTTCTTACAATGGTGATTAGATTGTTATTATTTGTTAGGTGGCAAAAATTAGATGAAACTTTCTTCTTCTGAATTAACAGAGATTGTCACTGAAACACCTGATATGTCTAACAACTGTGCATAGTAATAAAACCCAATTTCAGTCATGTTATCCAAACACCAAGATGAAAAATAAGCTTCAGAACTCATAAATGCAACTGTTGATGTATTAATGAGCAAGAAAATTACCAATAAAGGAGGATAAATATAGTAACACACTTTTTAAAAAGGATTAAGGGGAAAATAACATTGTGGCTTTGATCTTATTGTATAAAAAGAGTCAACTCCCTCTTTAGAAATTCATCAGTTTTCTCAAGGCCTCTGGGTAGCCTAAATGGTTGTGTAGTGCTATATTATTTCAAACTTTCATAACAGTATTTGATGCAGCATAATGTAATTTAGGCGTGAAGGAATTGATGCACCTAGTAAGAGTTGCTTCACTCTCTTCTCACTGATGGTATCTATCTGATCTAATAGGTGAAGAAATGTGCTGAATTGTCACAGCATACATTTCAATGAGAAAAATCACTACAGCATAGAAATATTTATGGAAGTGCTGACAACATATCAATTAATAATGCCTGCAAGATCCAAAGAGAGAATAGACTATCCTTTAGAAAGGAGGTTGAGAAGGAGCCAAGTCAAGACTTAATTTCACGCAACCTCTTATATTGCAACACAGCAAATAATGTCACCTCTGGTGGACTAGTCAGAACTGACTGAGATTTTGCTAATAGCTAGAGTGAGAAAGAGCAACAAGCAAAACTGTGTGTATAGTGTGTTACCATCTGGGTAAACTGTGGGGGAGGATAGACACAAAAGCTTGTGTATACAAGGAATCTTTGATTTAGGAAGAAAACCTACAACACTGGGAAAGCAGGGACCCCTGAGGTGGGATAACCCAGGGAAGGGAAGGATTAGACTGATTTTCACTGTATACTCCTTTGTGCTATTTGAATTTTTTCTTTTTTAACCGTAAGTATGTATTAACTAGTTAAGAGAATTTTTTTTTTTTTTTAGAAAGAATAGCTGGAGAACAAATGAAGACAAGTATATTGTGACAAAGTAAGTTAGCAAGCTGTTGAAGAACTACCCTGAATTTCAAATGTCAGTAAAAAGAAAAAGATAGTTTACTCTCTGGCCTATAGATAAAGTGACTTAGGGATTGAAACAAAGACAGTTAAAGGACTGAACATGACTTGATAAACCCCAGTACTGTCATTCATTAGTTGTCTGTCTGTGGGCAGTTAGCATCTATGTCATCTGTAAATGGGTATAATTAAACGCATGTGCACGTGGATGTGTGTATGGTAGGGGACAGGCTGGGTGTAATCAGGACTGACTACCTGGGGGAGAGGAGTGGGTCTTATTAACTAAAGGAACAGTCCCCTGTACTCTGTATTAAGGACTCAAACTCTGGTAAGACTTTTAGTAAGTCTTCCTCCCCATTTTAAAAAGTAACAAGGACAGTGAGAATTGAAGGTCTCTCTATTGCAGTATTTCCTTCCTTTACAGTCTCTCCTTCAGCAGGTTTCCAAAGCTGCTCCATCTATGATACTCCTCTCTTCAGTTAGAGATGCTGGAACCTTTTGTACATTGCCATGGGCCTTCATTTCTGGAACGTTATCAGAAATGTGTATTATTTATTAAACTCTGGTATGTACATTTTGTAGTTCACTTAAAATTTTACTGACACAAAATCTAAGCCAGCCAGCTATTATCACTTTCCCCCTATTTATTAATCATAGATATCCTTCCAAAACAGTCTAAATTTCTACCCATTTTGTCTATCTGAGCAGCCGGTAGTAAAACATGATGGCTTTTCCTGGTTTCCTGTCCTTAAACCAGCTCTAAATCTATCTGTAAGCCAAACATTTAATTTGAGTTCATAAAATAGTGCTGCCCCAGCAAAACTCTACTCAACCTGTCCTTAATCTTTAGGAAAGTTTAACTGTTACCCCAGGTTTAAAAATTAAGCTATGTGAGTCAATACTAAAACCACAAAGATGAAACAGGCAACAGATTTCTTTTCAAATGAGTTTGCTATTTCATAGTTAGTTCTGCAGACCAATCATGTGAGCTTTAATGTTGCATCACACCAGTATGAGGGACAAGTGGATGTTTACACAAAGGTACCCTGGAAGTAAATTTACAACAACTCCCCAATCTAAGCTGACCGCCTCCTGTGAGAGAG
This sequence comes from Camelus bactrianus, assembly GCF_048773025.1. NCBI lineage: Eukaryota > Metazoa > Chordata > Mammalia > Artiodactyla > Camelidae > Camelus > Camelus bactrianus. The sequence continues at coordinate 46,788,108 of NC_133543.1, forward strand.
CCGTTTCCCATCAGGCTGGCAAAATGAACTGTAGTTTTATATAGTAATTCAGAAGATAATTGATTATTTGCCAGTGGTCTGTTTTTGAGTTGCCACTTATTATTATTTTTTATCCACTCCAGGGACACGCTTTCAATTTCACAGTCTTTTGCACATTGTGGCAGTGGCGTTTAATTTCTTAAAGGAAGGTGCACAGAACACTCTCTCTCTATTATCCTTAGACTAGTGGCTCTCCAAAAAGCAGGCAGGGAACATTTTATCCAGGGAGGAAATGTCTAGGCTCGTGTTTGTGTGTTCACTCCATCTGTGGTGTCGTGGTTTACAGGCTGGGAAGGGAATTAAGAAAGAGCCTTTTTTTCATGTAAGAAAAGACACCTTTTTGGCCCACATTCTTAAGATGTTCTGTCTGAGGGAAGGTAAACATTCCTGAAGATATCATTCTTTAATTGTTTATGGATTACTTCTCTTTATTTTACTGTTAAGATAAGAGTTTCTAGCAGAGTTAAGGAAAATCTTGTCAGGAAACAGTTGTTTTCCTCCTACATACTAACATTCCTGCAGGCAGTGCAGCAAATTAACCAATATAAATGTTTCCTTCAAAACACAGAACTCTTTTATCTCTTTAGGAACAGATCATACAATATAACATGCTGAACTATTTCTATTAAGCCCAAAGATGACAAAAAATTGAAAAGAATAAATCCATTATAAAGAATTCATATCTGCTGCTTTGTGAGCAATCCATAATATGGTGCATTGTGCAAACTATAGGAGATGATGACCTAACAATACAGAACGCAGAGAGAGCTTTTGACAACAGAAAAGCATGAGGGAATATCATTTAATGGAGAGTGAAAAAAAAATGATCCTGAATTCTTTTTCCTCCTTTATTTGTTGTATCACTTTGTAAAATCCCTCTATGCCTTGCTCTCTTCATCAGAAAAATGAGACCTATGGTTTTATTTTTATAAAGTGCTTTAGGATGTAGGAGAACCCGGAATGCATTATATGATGAGAGCCACCATGGTGCATGCCACGTGACTACAGCAAAAAAGGATCTAGGGACCAAAAGCAAAACATGAATCAGCAATGAACACTCACCTTGTTTGTTTAAAACCCCAGGATGTGCAAATATATGTCAGAGCTGAAGCTGACCTTCTTCCTTTATAATCACACATGACTACATCTGGGTCTGGTTTTGAAACTTGAGTGTAGTTGGAAAGAATGTGAACACAGGAAGGAGTAAAGGGCAGAGTCTCTCTCAAGCAAACCTCAACTCTCCCAGTGCTATACTAACTCACGCTGAATCCCCCAAAGGACTAGATTTAGAGGTTACTGGTTTTCCCACTAACCCCTTCCTCAGCATAACCCTCTGCCAGAAAGAGTTATGCACTGAAGAGACAAGTCGGCAAAGGAGGAGCTGTCTCCTCCAACTGCCCAAAGTTACATGGGTTTTCAGGACCACAGGAAAGTCAACAGAGGATAATGTGGATCATTATGTTTAGAGGTAGGTCAAGATCGTGTACTGAAAGTTAGGAGTTCCAGTGCTTATTCCAGCACAGACTTACTGCATTACCTTCAACAGACTAAACTCTTTGGACCTCTGTTTTCTCAACTGACACCAAGGGTGTGAAAAGCGGGGAACTGGTTTAAATGATCTCCTTCTAAGACCTAGAATTCTGTTATTCTTTGAGTGCATGGATAATGACTCAAGGTCTGGAATATATGATCAAGAAAGAAAGGTTTAAAGTATCAAGGCAACTTTTTCTGGAAATAATATCATACTGGTATCAAGATGATAGAAATGAGAAAACAAAAAGCAGAGAAAGGCCACAAATCACACAGTTAGCTTAGTCGCAAAATTAGGACAAGAACTTGGGGTTTGAAATTAAATTCTGTTATTTTTTACACTGCAGTAGATCTTTTTGTAAATTCTCCAACTTGAGAAATCTAAAACTAAACTCATCTTTAAAAAAACAAGGAGTCCCAAGCGCAGTAACACACACTCTCTCTGTTTCTCTCTCTGTATATATAATATATATAACCACTCAATATATATTGTATTTATCAAATGAATAGTATTCCCATATGAACCTGTTCTCCTTTCTGTACCCTCTGTTTTGGTTAGTGTCACCCCAGAGGACTAATATCAATAGATAGAAACCCTGGTTTCATTCCCTCTCCTTCATTTCCACTCTGAACCACTCTGCATTTACAAAGAACACCAATACAACTGACTTCTTCACCTCTGACTTTTTTCTCATTTCCATATCCTTTGCTTCATCCCCAACATGTTTGCATATCCCAGGCCTTCATCTGTTGTCTCAGTCCTGCCCTCTTAACTAGTCTCCTTGCCTCTAAATCCCTCCCCCATACCACTGCTTTAAAAAAAAATCTTTCTAAGATTAAAATGTAAGCATATCTATTACCTGCTTAAAAATTGTCAAAATTCATTAGTTTACCACAAGATGAAGTCTAAGCTTCTTAGCAGAAAAAACCAGGCCCTTTCTGCCTATGGCTGCCTTTCTAGCTCGACTCCCTTTATTCTCCACATCACTCCATGTTTCAGCAAGAGCAGGTGCTTCCACATACTTCCCAGGTACTGCATACCACTGTGCCTTGGCCTGTGCTAGCATCTCAGTCTAGAAATCTCTATTCTTTTCCCATTGTTTACTTGAAAAATCCCATTCATGTTTTAAATTTTAAGTAAATCATCCCTCCACTGGGATCCCTCCAGCTCCAAACCCCACCTCAGAGTCAACCACATCTTGTTCTAAGCTACTTCTATACTTTGGACAGGCTTCCACTATTGCATTCTTCACCCTGTACTGTAATTGTTTACTTGTATGGGTCCCTCCCGCACTAAACTGTGAAAACTTTGAGGGCAAGAATTGCATTTTAATCAACTCTATATCCTTAACACAGTGCCTGGAATGTGGAAGGTCCTCATGATGACTATGAATGAATGAACAAAGATGCAAACATTCATTGACTCAACAACTACTTTACTAAATGTCTCACAGAGTTTGGAGAAAGAAACAACACTAAAAAAAACCCTCCACAAATAACAAAGAAAATAGAAAAACAAACACACTCTTTAAAAAAGAAAACTATCTGATAGAGATAAGACTTATTCAGAGAATTAAACTGATAGAACAGAATGGAAAATGACCAAGTGTCCACATTGGTTTGCATGGTCAGGAAAGGCTTCTCCTAATCCTCGAATGACAAGAACTGTCTCACATGCTTTGCTAAGAGAACAGCTATTGTCTTGATGACCAACAGCAGCTCAAACTGAGGGAAAGAGTATAATCAAGGATAGCTCAAAAGGTTTTAGTTTTAGCAACCAAGTAAATAGTGCTACATACTCTTGATGGGAAAGCCTGGGAGAGGTACAATTCTGGAGGGACAAAACTAAAAGTTATCCATTTGACTCCTTCAATTTGCAGATGCCTAAGTAAAGATCTAAGATGTAGACATCTAAGTAGAGCTATCCAGTAGGCAGTTAGATACAGGAATCTGGTGTTTTAGAGGGCATAGTAACCAGAAAGAAATATTTGGACACCATCAGCTTCCCCCAAAATGGTATTTAAAGACACCAACAGGGCTGCTTGAAATCACATAGGGAGAGTGTGTAGGTTAAAAAGAAGAGCCAAGCCCTGGGAGACACTCTTAACATTTAGAGTTCAAACAGAAGAAGAACCAGTAAACGATAATGAGAAGGATATACTGCTAAGACAGGAAGAAAACTAGGAGACCACGGTCAACTAGAAAAAGAAGTACATGAAAAAGGAGGCAAACTTTGTTGAACTTTTATGAAAGATCAAGTAGGATAAAATGTTCAATTAGCAATATCCAAGGACACTGGTTAGCTCCGTGAACACTCTAAGAATAGATAGGAACGAAGGCTTATTCAAGTAGAATTCCAGCTTTTCAGAAGAAACCATGAAACAATATTATACAGAGATAAAAAATGTTTTTTTTCTCTCTATTTCTAGTTAAAGCAAAGCTTTAAATGGGTAAAACATAGATGACATTTAGGATCAATTTCAGGAAGAATTCTTAGCAGCATGGTTAACAAAAAAAGAATATATAGTACAACCTCCTATCATATATTTAGAGGAAAAGAAAGACATCCTGTTGTACTAATCAATTTAACCATTCCTTTTATTTATCTATAGTTCTAAACTGAGAAAACAGTTGGTCAAAAATCACTGAAAATATGATTGCCATTTTTCTCACATTTGGGGGTTTATATTCTCTTATAAATTCATACATCTAGTAACAACTAAACATTCATTTCAGCTTTTAGAAACCAAGGAATAAGGGCAATTATTGTGTGAGTGAATCTCTGATTGTTTTATTTATGGGTTTTGAAAGAAAATTCAATGTACAATTTGCAGATTGAAGATAAAATAAAATGGCACATTCTACAATCAAACTGTCAGTCACAGCAAGGCTGAATCAGACTACTTCCTTTTATGGATTCTACATCTCAAGTTTTTCTTGTGGCTTTCTTCCAAAGATGTGACAAGGATTTCACAAGTCATAATCTGCTGAGCAAACTCCCAAAGAAACAAAACTAGTGTACATCAAGGTATTAGCCTTTACTTCCCCAGTGCCAAAAATGGTCTCTTCTAATTGCTGAAGGCTTCTATGATTAAAATTGGTTATCCTTACAACACAGACTTGTATGATTTAATAAAAGAAAACTTAAATTCCCATTCATATCCGCTAGTGTTTGTTGAACTGTTGATACCTGCTTTTACAGGGAGCAAAGGATGTTCAAACATTTTGCACATTAATGGAATATCTAACTAAAACCAGGAATTATTATCACAAGACTTATGTTCTTTTATTAGATAGAAAAAGATGTGCAAAAAGGTAATTCTGATGGACAGAAAAGCTTGGCTTTAGGAAAACTAGAGTGATTTGCTTGGGTGCACTACAATAATTTTATAATGATCTTAAAATAAATGTGATCCCTTTTAAATTTTAGCTGCCACAAAGCATTATATCAAATATTAAAATGATGCAGTGTTAATACAGCATGCAATGTTGCCTGACAACTTTGGGTTAGAATAACAGAGTAAGATGGCTTTTTAAAATAGGTCTTGATTATTTATTTAGAAGCAAATAAAACAAAGATAAAGCCCATAACAACAAGTGCCTTAATTTCACAAAATAACTACCAAATTCAGTTCAGTGGTAGATACATAGCATAATGATGCAACCATGTATGTTTGCCTCTTATGAATGAAGTATTTTCAGTAACTGATACCTTCTGCAGAATACACTAAATACCTGATACACACACACACACGCACACACACACAATACAGTAAAACAAATTTGGCAAAGAGAAAAAGACTTGGCTTTTGTGACAAGACTGTCATCTGTAGTTCTGTTTATTTTTTGGAAAAAGAATGCTATTGGCTTATTTTAGGAACATGATTGGTTCATCGATAATACTTAACCAACCGTAACATCAAGATTAGACTGGAATAGGAACCAGATCACCAGCTAGATCACATGATGACTCACAGTATCTACCCAGCTGGCATGACTTGGCAAACAGTATTTTACAAGATATCACACCAGCTTGTGATCACCTAGAGGTGCCAGGCACCCCTTCTCTGAGTGCTGAAAGTGTGGCGTGAAAACTGTGTAAACTGCCGCCATCCATTTTTCTACACCTTAGCAGTTGGCAAATATTCTACGCATAACACAAGGAGGGAGTTTATGAATAGGAGAATGCCAAAAAAAAAAAAAAAAAAAAGGTGAGACAAAAAGAAATCAACCTCCATAGTATACTGATCATTTGAAAGGCAGTTGAAGTGATCATGAATGTGGGAAGCTTTCATGTAAGATACAGACTGGTAATTTATAGTCATATACACAGTTACCTCTCACCTGTCTATGTGTCAGGGTCAACAGTATCAGCAAATGAAAGGTAACTGTCGAAACTGGCCATGCAGTTTTAAAACCTGAGCACCCACGAGCATTTTCAGGACAGCAACCAAGAATCAAAATTTCATGTATCTAATTTTTCCTTTAGATTTTTGTAACTAGGGAGGATTTTTACTGTATTTTAAGCATCAATCAACGTGTTAAGCACTATATAACATCAAAGAATTACAGCTTCTGATTCACATTAAAAAGCACAGGCTGATGTCAAGTCACAAAATAGGTGAGTGTTAATAACATGACAAGGATATGAAACATGCATATAGTAATTCTGAAGTTTTCATCATTACTTCTCTCAGATAAATTTAGTATAATCTCTTCAGAACTCTGTGAGTCATTGGCCTACTCATTACAATAATATAAATCAATATATTATTGAGACAGAAATATCCTGGCAATATGGCAAGACTCTAGGAATGCCAGTTTCTAAATTAATGTCAAAGTATTACACATGTGTCATAAATGGCTAACAAAGAGATGCCAAATCGTCCCTGTTGCGGAGATAATTGTTTTACTTTGAAGTTCTTTAAGATCTATTGCGTTAGTTCCCAGGTCAATCTCCCTCTCTCTGTTCTTTTTTTCCCCCTTCACTCTTCAATCATAATGTAGAATTTAAAAATATTTGACAGTGAGGTAACTGAAGTTATTTCTATGGTTCTAATATAACAAGTTTTTTTTTAATTCTACATGATTAGTTGTGTTGAAGAGCAGAATCCTTGATCTGCTTGCCAAGATTTATTATAGAAATTTTTCATATCTGATGGTTCTGTGATAACCTTCAGGAAGCTAAGATAATAAAGGGGGAGCTTAGGACACATGTTTATACGATGAAGTGTCCCTAAGAATCTGTGAGACAGGCTTGAATGCCTTAGTTATATTTTCAAGTGTATATCCTATATCTCCTTCAATTAGACTGTATAAGCTCCTATAGGGATTAAGTACAGTGCCTTACATGAAATAGGTGCTTCACAAATATTTGGACTGATTTATTGAAGAAGCACTCATATATGACCTCATGGAAATTCAAGGAAAAATCCTGTATATAAAAAACAAAATGCTATTGTCTTGTTTTGCATCTATGCTTCTGCCAGCATAACAAGACAACAAAAACAATAACAACAAAAAAGAGCAATGATGATGTGTACAGTTAAATTTAAACTCTTCCATTATTCATTGACTCAAATAATTATACAGCTTGTCTCTTGGGTACAGATTCTTCAGTTCATTATCTTCTCTGCACCAACCACATTGTTTGGTGCAAATGTAACTTCTTTTATCTGTTTTATCCTCTCTCACTTTGCATGTTCCTTTGGATATAAGATTTATTCTACCTTAATTTCTATAAATTGAGGTTTCTATATCTTTCCAAAGAGGAAAGAAATATAATGAAGTACAATAGGGGACCACAAAGTCATACCTTATATTATTGATGTATTTCTAATGCCAATGCACAACTGCTTAGAATTTCTGTTTAGAAAATATAAATATGTGTATGAGGGCGGGAACTAAGTAGCTTATGATAGGGAAAGATTATTCAAAATAAAACAAAGTCCCTTATTTAGAAGAGATGCAAGTAGGCAGTGTCAGAATTAACTTAGTCTAAATGTGGAGACATGGAACTGCATCTGCAAAGTGTAAATAAACATCTACCTTGGGATGTGGGATTCATTTAAGGATTTCTTCAAATAGAAATGTACTTGTTGTGAGACACTGGGTCCCCAAGGGGAGAGAGCTATAGAAACAGACTTCATTTCTACTGTTTCCTGTAGTAAGTTGAATCTGACAGCTGATTCTCCTCTGGACAAGGGGAATTTTTAAGCCCAGAATATAAACATAGTCCATTTTTTTGTCTTCATCTTATCCTAGATGGTGCCTTTCCCAAAGACTGCAGTGCATAAGCTCAAGTTCAGTGAACTCTCCAAGATTACTATGCCTTTCCCAAGGAAATGTTCAAAAATTACATTGCCAATTACATGTACTAGTTTCATTAAAGCCTACATTTAATTGCCTGGGATTTAGAAAAGATCTAGTAACAAAGCCATACTCTGCCATAACTTACCCTGCCTGCAAAAAGGAAGCTGAAGCTCAGATAGGTTAAAACTGTATGTTCTCTGGGGCCAGGATGGTCTCTTGTTCTTACTGTATTTTCATGGCACTGCACAGGGTAGTGAGGTGGCAACATAGCACAGCAGTTTAGAGCTTGGAGTCTGGAATCAGACAGACCTGGCTTGGAGCACAAGTGCCTAGTGCTAGCAGTTACTTGGTGGGTGACCATGAAGAAGTTGTTTTACCATATCTGAGCCCCAGTTTCTTTACCTGTTAAAATGGAGATAATGTAGTATCTATATTATAAAGTGTTGGATAACTAAATGAAGTAATACATGTAATGTGACCAAATACTGTCTGCTTACATAGCTAACATTTTATATATTAATATATTATTAATAACATTCTCATTATTAGTGTCTGGCACATAGCAGGTACTTGGTATTATATGGAATGAATGGATGAATGCAGCTATTAAGCACCAAATTTGAATCCAGATTTTCTCACTTCCCTCTCAATTCCTGCCTCCCTTAAATCATACTATATAAGCAAATGGAAGTGTCCAATATGGTAGCCACTAGCAACATGTATTTTGAGCATTTGAAATACAGCTGGATCAAATGAGGAACTGAATCTTTATTTTATTTTACTAGTTAAAACTTATTTAAATAGCCACATGTGGCTAATGGCTACTGTACAGAACAGTGCGGAGATAATGTTTTTCCTTGAGGATAGAGTTTCCCACATTTGTCTTTACTTTTATTGAGCTATTTTGATATTAAATCAACTTTTTATTTTAAAATATTTTTCTAAGTTAAATTCTCTGTTTCTAATTCAAGTCTGTTTCTTTTTATTTTGCCTTCTATTTAGTGACATATTTGTGAACACCTTTCATAAAATTGGAAACAATTTCAGAACCCCCTCCCACTGTTCTCTTTGTTCAGCCAAATAAGTTTAACTCATATAGACATTTTATCCTCCCTCATCTTCTTTTACTTTTCCTGTTCTTTTCTATATTCCTCATTTTTCTAGATATGTGTAGCCAAAATAAGATGCAACATGTACTAAGTAAGGTTTGTGTGAGGGGCAGAGAGAAGGCGGAGGGAGCACTGGCTGACTTTTTTTAGAATAGTTTTAGATTTAAAGAAAAGGTGCAAACACAGCACAGGGTTCCTCTATACCCCACAGCCGTTTTCCTATATTGTTAGCATCTTACATTAGTTTGGTATGGTAAGTTTGTCACAACCAATGAACCAATATTGATACATTATTATCGACTAAAGTATGTATTTTATTCAAGTTTCCTTAGTTCCCAACGTTCCTTTTCTGTCCCAGAGTCCCATGCAGAGTACCATATTGCTTTTAGTCTTCATGTCTTCTTAAGCTCCTCTAGACTGTGAGAGCTTTTCATACTTTCTTGTTAACTGATGATTAATTAGAATTGCTGTGGTTGAGCAAATGTATGGTTGAGTGCCAATAGTTGAGAAAATAAGAATAAAATTAATTTTAGATCGAAGAGATAGTACTTCACCAAAAAGCCCCACCATGCATACCTTGACAGAAATCTTTACAAACAACACCAGTCACCCTGGACCATAGAAGATGTCCCTGGGATACTCTCCTAACCGCAAGTAAATAATGGCTAGTTACCTAAGGGTGCTAGCTACTCACTAGTGAGTGAGAATCGGGCCAACGATAAAATACCCTCAAAATTTTATGTCCAGTTTGCTGAAGACATCATGTGAGATTCAAGATACCACTATTTTATCCCTACTCACCATATACCTCTATATACAATACATGGCCTGTCATTTTTACCATGAAAGGAAATTGAATTTGTCTGGAATAATCTGTTCTTCAAAAACTAGTCTGTGGCTATTTCATAATTTGTGTTACTCTATACCACTGCAAATGGTAATTGAATAACTTGGTATATACTTACACACTGAAGTTAAACATTGAGCTTTCATGAAACACAGGGTGTTTATAAAGACAGTATCTTGTAGTATACACACGACAAAGACATAATATATTTTAATAGAAGAAGGGAGGAGTGGCTTTCAAATTCTTACAGACAGTGTCACCCACCCTGTGATCTCTGAGCAATTTACAAAATCAGTTACTGGCTCTTGGATGAAGCCGGGGACTTCTAAAAGGATCTTAGAATATATACTATTTGAGCTAACTTGTAGATCCTACTTTTTAAAATGTACCAGCTTTAGTCTAACCTACCGTCTTCCTGACAGCAGTCTAACTTTTCACCCGCTGTTTTATAATAGTTTTGTTTTATCTTTTTAAACCAACAATTGCCTGTTACTGGGTTGTGTAAATGAGGAACAAGGTTGTTTAAGGGCTCAATTTTCCCTGATTCCTTGTTTTTGCTGCACATAATTTAAGGCTATTTCCCCACTCCTCTTTAAATGTCTTTTTGCTTCAGTTTCTCAGAACTTGTCCATAACAAAAATATAGCATTTGTCCTGTATTCTCTGTCTCAATTTTACATTCTCTGAAAGTTCCAACAAGCCATTTTTTTTAACAACTTATATTTTAGAAAGTTTGAATTACAGAACTTAAGAGCTAGAATCAACTTCTACATTGTCTGGTACGTGCCCTTCATTTGACATAAGAGAAATCTGAGACCCAATACTTAGGAAAGGTCACAAAGTTTGTCAGCAGAAGAATCAATTCCAGGTCCTAGGTATCCTAAGTCTAAAGTCTAAAGTGTAGAATGATTCCACTATACTGCACAGCCTCTTTATTTCATTGAAAGCAAGTTTCCCCAAAGGGAATTCATTCCTAAAGTGCCAAGAGCACTTTCCTAAAATGATCTGACTTCTGAGACCAAGTTTGGACTCTGTAGACATAAAAATAGGGCAGTAGTGAGTGTATCTATTAAAATGTGTAGTATGTCTCCAAAATTAAGGTACGAGAGTCTCCTTCCACATACCACCTAACTCCTTTTGTCCCTCTAGCCAGTCACTCCATCCTCTTTTGAGGTTTTTGCTACCTGCATTTTCTAGTTGTGGTAATGGTACCACACACCAGACACAAGGCCTCACTTCCTCACTGTGGCCAATGACCTCTGGATTCCCTTTCTGGGGTGATTTCAGTTCTCTTTAGCAACAGGTAACAAGTCTGGAAGAACAGTCCAGGGAGCAAGCTGACAAGACCGCAAGCCCAAACTCATCTGCCATCACTCCCTCACACTGCAAGCGTGGAACCCACCTGCTCTTCCTTGGCTGTGTCATTCTTTTTCGAACATCCATGCCCTTGCACATGCTTCCATGCAACTCATTCATTTCACCTTACCCTTTATCACTCAGCAACTACCTACATGTTCTTGAAAATTCAGACAGAACATCACCTCTGTGTTTTCCCCAACAGCCCCCTCCCTGGAGTTAGATGTACCCTCTTTTGGCTCCTAGAGCCCACTGCATGTAACTCAACTATGGAACTTGTTATACTGTATAGTAAAACTATACCTACCTAGATGTTGTCTCCCCCACTAGACTCTGAGCTCCCTGGCAGTGGAAAAACCCACCTTATTAGTTCTGTCATCCTTAGCAGCCTGCCTAGTAGAGAACTTCTATTTGCTGTGAGAGTGACACAATATTTGAATACATACCTGGTGCCAGACACTATGCTAAAGTACTCATAGGAATTATATAGTCCTCACAGTGACCTTCAGCAGTAGTGCTGTTATTATGATCACTTTACAGATTATAAAGTTGAGATCTAGAGAAGACAAGCAACTTGCCCATGTTCAAACACCAATTAAGTTTAAGAGCTCAAATACAAGTCCTTTTTCTTAAGTATTTTGTTGCTTCTCTGAGAAGGTCAATAAATAGTTGTTGAATAAACTAGTGCATGAATGGATGGAAAGAATACTATATTAAAGCAAATAATACCCCAAAATTCTAGATGCTTGAGCTGCCTATCATAGAATCTGACTAGATAGATTGCAGGGTTCTAAGGAAGAAGATGGACATTTAGTGGGAAGATTATCAAAGTGTAAATGTAAAAGGGACACAGCAAGCATTTGAATATTTTTACAGGGAAATGATAGAATCACTCTTCCTACCGGCTTATGAAGAACTCTGCGGAGAATGCTAGAATGACTGCTGTGAAGAAAACAGTCTGAAAGCAACCCAGGAACACTCTTTTCTTTAAAAGAAAACTCTAGCTGATCCAACCAGGAAATGTGGCTTTGAACAAGGAAGGCAACTGTGAGCTGGCTTACACTGGATTGGATATTTCCCAATTTTTTTTCCCATGAAGCTGCAGTTTGGCCTTGCTTTTAGGATTGTGGGCTAAGTGACCAAGACTGCGAGTATTCAGAGACCTCAGGAAAAAAATTCTGGCAGACAACAAATTACTTAATCTACTTTGTTTTCCTGTTGCAATCTTTTGCTTAAAGTAAGAGAGAGAGAGAGGTCAAAATGAAAAGAATGTGAGTTTATTTTTAATGGGAAAGGCATTCTGTGGATATAAAAATTCCATTTGTTTCATTCCTTAAGAAAAAGAGCATTTCCTATACTGAGTAAAAATTCAAACTTCGTATTTTGAGATATTTGATAGTGGGTTTTATTTACTATTAGAAGGGGAATAAAAAGTAGGCTATAGCTTCAGGGCAATCCAGCAGTCCAACTCAACCAGTATGTAGTAAGCTTTGTCTATGTTGGAGGAGATATAAAAGGTGTACATGGCAAGGGTCCTGTACTTCAAGGTACAGATGTACAATCTAGTTACAGAGAAGAGGAAGGTCATCCAGAAAAAAAATTAGAGAACAAGACAGTATTTAAAAATAATCCAGTAAGTTACTTTTACAGTCCTGGGTGTAGGAAAAGACTTTGAGACAGAAGTAGGATGAGATATGCCTTGAAGGACCGCTTTTATATGTGAAAACGAGGTTTTTAAAAAAGTGTTCTTATGGTAACAGCATGAACAGAAACAGAGAAGTAGAAAATAGCTTTCATTCAAGTGTTCATTCAACAAATATCTGTGAAACACTGTATGTATAAGGCCCTATGTCAAGAGCTAGCATGACATCTCTTATTTTTCAGAGAGAAGAGAGATCACACTAGCAGGAACAAAGGGCAGGTTTTAGCTATATGACTTTGGCTGAGTCACTTAACCTCCCTGAGCCTTAGTTTCCTATCATGTGAAATGAGAGGATTAGCCATCATGGTTTTCAAAGTTGTTGTTGTTGTTGTTTTTCTTTTAACAGTGAAACTCTTTTTGGCTCTGATGAAATCTTATGCCTAACCTGAATATATTAAAGAACCAGAATGGACCTGCTCTGGTTGCATTAAGAGCTGGGGTTGGGCGAAAAGTGAGCCCACATATGCCTTCTGTTCAGCATCTCCCTCTTCTTCTCCCTCCATTGCCTGCCCCAAGACTCCTCTGCAGAATCCCAGGATTACAAGCGATACAGTTTTACAACTCATCTTCCTGATCCCTAATTCCCTCCCAACTGTAAAGTGTTGCAATAGGCAATGTAAGCCATCAGAGGATTTGTTTTTTAAGTACAGTTTGGTTAGAAAGGATCCTGGATTGTAGGATGCCATAGCAGCATAGGGTCTTAAGTGAAATGACAAAATTATTGTTTGAAATACTTGTTTGAAAGTGTCTGGTAATGCTATTTAGGAGAGACTGGAAGATGAAAACTAGATATTAAGCTATGAAAGCCTTGGCTAGCCTAGCATTACTGGGGATGGTAAGGGTCAAACCAATACAGCTAAGGGAGAATCTGCAGAACTTGGTGAGATTAAACAAGGATGAAGGAGACAAAATAGGAGTCAAAAATGGCATTACAGTTTATAAATCCAATATGGTACTACAAATAGATACAGGGACATGGATCTCAAACTTGGTGCTCGTTGGAATTGCCTGGGGAGCTTTAAAAAATACTGATAACTGGTTCTCATGCCTAGAAATGCTGAATTAATTGGTTAAGGGTGCAATCTGGGCATTGGGATTCTAAAGTTCCCCAGGTAATTCTACTGTGCAGCCAAGGTTGAGAACCACTAAATTAGAAGGACAGGGAGTTGGGAAGTCCTGGAGAATATGCTTTAATTAATTTCCTACTGCTGTTTTATGGTCAAGCTAATTTTTTAAACTAAAGTTGACTTTTTTTTCCAACTTCTTTGCTTAATGTTAAATACTAACCATATAACTACCATGTAACTATAGTTATATATAATAACATTTTCCCCTATATTATCCTGTCAGTATATCTCTATGGTATTTCCAAAGACACCAGTCTGTGTTTTTCCAATGTTAAAAATCAATGAAAAAAAAAATCTCCACTAGTAAGAAATGTGTGTGTTTGTAAGTATGTACGTAAATGCTATCACTTCAAGAGTTTTTATTTATAACAGATTGTTGTTACAGGATCATAATGTTTATCCAAAAACTGTCTCTCCTCAACATACACTTACATATACACACACACACAATGCAAAGACTTATAAACGGCATATTATTCAGGCATTCTTATCTTGAAATACTACTTAGTCTCTAAAAGCACATTACTAAAAGTCAAAAAAGTTCAGCATTTACTTTCCCTAAACATAGTAGAGCAAGAGAAATGAAATTTTATGTCACAGCAATCCCTAATATTTGCATAGCCTTTTTGAGTTTTTAAGAAACCCTTCTACAAACATTATCCAGATGGATCCTAACAATAGTCTCATTATTAAATCATGACAGATACTATAATTTTCTTTTTCTAAATGAGGAAATGTAGGCCCAGAAGTCAGGTAAATACCCAAGTCCCAGTGGTAGAATTTAACCCCTAAACCTCAGGTCTTTCCTTTCCTAGTTCAGGCTCTATAGTTCCTCTCAAGCAATCTTGTTTTCAGGTGCCCATCCCTAATTTAGGCAAGAGGGAGAGACTGACGATTTATCACTCAAAGTGATCTCTCTTTCCTGTGTCCCACAGGATTTTATCAGTACAATCAAATTAAAACATTATTTTCTACTTTATTAGAGCTACAAGTATGCTTATTTTCATTACTGAACTATAAGCTCCCTGAGGATTAGGTCCATGTAACATTGTAAGAGTCATGTTTCCCATCCCAAGAGCACCTAACATACTTTCATGTACTTAACCAGGTATGGGAATGTACTCTCATTGCTATATTCTGTTTTAAACTAATTTGTTAGCCCTTTAATTCAGAATCAGAAATAACCATTTTCTGAAGTAATTTATACTCTTTGTTCCACACTCTTGTGATGCATGCAGAACCTGTCTACTAGTTTCTATATGACAAGTAACTCTTTAAATAAGGAAACACTATTACCATATCTTCCCTGAAGTATTTCTTCCTATTGCCAAGCCAAGTTTTCCCAGTTTCATTAAAAATCTAAAACAGCAGAAGTTTTTCAGATCATTTACTTTCCTTGACAACATCCTCTAGATAAAATTCGTGATTGGCATAGGCACTCCAGAACTAAAACCATGACTTCAAAACTGACATGATCCATGTAGAGTTCAGAGCAACTATCACCTTTCTTGGTAGGGACCTGTGAGTTTCAGATGAAAGTTACGATAGCTTGCACAGCCATCGCGACTCATCAGCAGGAAGGATAAGCTGGCATTTCTTCTAGGTCAGTATTAATAATCCAAAAGTATCATTATCTGAAGTAAGTGAAAGAATAATTTGCATATCTGAGCTTTTCAAATAGTTTTTCCTAAGACATGATATACAATGCTACTGAATGGATAACTGGGAGACAAACCAGGGTATGCTCCCAGACAGTCTGGGCCTTCATTGTGACTACTGAAGGAGAACTTCACTCTCCTAGCAATGGGTTTGCAGAACTTCATTAAAGACACATGGTATAAGCTACCACCAAAAAAATCATGAAAAAATATGAAGACAGCAATACTCTTTTTTTTTAAAAGCAGAGTTGTAGAAAAAAATCATGAAAAAAATGATTATCATGAAAAAATATTGAGACAGCTATACTCTTTTTTTTTTAAAAGCAGAGTTATAGAAAAAATCACAGATAAAATTTATCAAGGGCACAAAACTATTTAAGAGAGTCATCAAGTTTGGATTTCTTCAATTCAGCATTAAACCTCATAACAACCATTCAATTGATATGTTCGATGAGACTATTAAAACAGTGAGAAAGCAATGACTGAGAAATAGTGTCACAATATTTTTAAGAGGTGGAAATTCTAACAAGTTACCTTTGAAGTGCAGAATAGATT
The DNA here is from genome assembly GCF_048773025.1 of Camelus bactrianus. NCBI lineage: Eukaryota > Metazoa > Chordata > Mammalia > Artiodactyla > Camelidae > Camelus > Camelus bactrianus. The sequence continues at coordinate 46,804,342 of NC_133543.1, forward strand.
CCAACTCTAATTTCCTTAATTACCAAAAAAAAAAAAAAAAGGTATCCATGCCCCCCCCAACTTATCCTGACATAAATAGAAGGAGGATTAATTTCAAATTACCTCTACTCATATGACAGTTCTATCCTAGACAAAGTTCCTGCCACAAAACAGGATGTGAAGGACTTCTAGAAGAGCTATAATTGCCATAATGTTGATTAAATGTGCACTTAACGCAGGGGAAAGCTTTTCTGTGGCATGGCAGAGCAGTCTTTGTAGTGCTATTAAAAAACCCTTCAAGTACAATCTTCTAAAAGTGGTACTTTGATGAGCAATACAACAACACACCTGAAGTTTCACTGCTACATAAAGCAGAGGTTGGAACTGTAAAGCAGAGAGAGATATGGGTGATTCTGCCTTATATACATTACCACATTACACATACATTTCCAGTTATGAACTACATGAGAAAACCAGGTTTATTTTATATTTACAACTCTTTTGAGGCCAAATATCCATTTCATTTGATCAGTTCTCATCTTACTTCATTTACTAGGCTTGGCTCCGAGTCACATGTAGCTATTTTCCAAAATCATACATATATGATAATTCTTAAGGGCTAAGTGTTCCCAACACTAAAGATAATCAGAAGAAAGTGGCATGGAACATAAAGTTCTCCTTAAGCAGGAAGGACAAATGTGTTTTGAAAGGCAGAATATGTATTGTATTTGCTGAGTAAGGATTAGAAAATTTGTCCTCATTTAACATCATCAGTCATTACTCAGTAGTTACAAATTTCTTATCATGATGTGTGTGAGATTGTGTATACACACACACACACACACACACAGAGCTACGTGCTTCCAGAGAGATCTGTTTTGATTAAGAATAATGATATTACCAAAATGATAGACAAAGTTTAAGTAATGATTCTCAGAGGTGCTTGGAAAAGAAACAGAATGGTATAGAGAACAATAAAACTTTGTCAGGGGTTCCCTAACCCCTTCTTCCTTGCCCTCCAAACCCACCCTAGATTCTCTAGACACAGTACTGAAGGAGCAGTATCTGAAAATTTTAAACCAGTGTCAGGCTTATCTAGCCAGACAAACAGAAACCTTCTTGTGTTAGACCAGCTATGTAGGAATGGTAGCTGCAAGCTAAACCACTAGTCTTTCAGTGCTAGTTTGGAGAGCAGAACACGCTGTCAATTGACACTTGCCTTTTACAATTTGTACACAGTCAGGTCACCTGACCCCCCAGCCTCAGACACAGCTTAGTAAACTGTATTGCTCCCCGAAGAATAATTTATCTTTTCCTTTTCAGAGTGCTAGACTTCACTCCAAAATGAGGTAACTGTGAGTAGTCAACTGACTTCACATCAAAGCACTACTCTTTGAGAAAGAGAGTCAAGAATAGAGAATCTAGTCACAAAAGCAATTAGTTTACACTTTATTCCACTCACCATATGATTAAGTACCTTTCTGCCTGGGAAACAAGATATTTTGTACTGCGATTAACAATGCAAACTTAAAATTTAGCAGTATATTAATTTTCTATGCTATTATATACTAGCCCACTTTTCATAATCTGCTTTTAGTAGTAGTCCTGTTTTCAAAGTAGAAATAAAAAGTGAATAATAACACACAGAGTTAAATCAAGGCTATGGAGTCCACACAAATCTTCGGTCAGGAAGACCAACACGCGTAAACAAAAGACCACAAAGAGACATCATTCCCAGTGGGTGAGTTAGGAGTTAGTGCACAAAAGTAAGGTATTAACCCTCTGAGTGAAAATTGCATAAATAGCCAATTGTATTTTATAAAATAAATGCCCAATAATTCTCTAAGGGTTTCATTTACCTTATTTATTAGTCTCCATTAACGAAATTTGTCAGAAAATATTTGAGCATATACCTCCACGTTACAGAGAAGATATTTATATAGCAGCGAAGTGAAGTGTAGCATTCTAAGTGAAGTGTAGCGTTCTAAAGCCAATGTCTTTACGCCTGTGCCTGATTATAAAAGATACTTCACATGAAAGAGCCAGGAGATCAATCACCAATGAATTATCTAATGACACGTACCATGTACACAGGAACTTGGTAATAAAAGACATGGTCCTAGGTCTGGCATTCAGATTGTAAAATAGCAAACAAAAATAAGACATAATATAATTGAGAACTAAATTGAATACTACAGATAAAGTGGTAAAAATAAATATTAGAACTGAAGGAGATCAGTAGGCTAAAACATTTATACATAAGATGGCCCTCGACACTGGCTGTAGAGAATGAAGAGGATTTGAAATGCATGATCAAAGGCAAAAATGGAGAAATGTGTGCAGAAGATATCTAGGGGAAGATTATTTTTAAAAAAATTCCTGCTCGGAATGGAAGATGAGACTATGGTTATTTTAGCGTTAGAAATAAGGGGGAATTCAGACTTAGTGCAGTTAAAGTTGGGAGGTCCAGAAGGCTTCTGACAATAAGGTAGTACTCACCTGACTGTTTAGCCAGGATAAGATAAAGTGAGTGAGAAGAAGAACCTACAGCCAGACAGATCTAGAACCTTCTTCTATTCGACCAAACAGGATAGCAAGTATTAAGAAATTTCTGTTCATGTTTTCAGAAAAGGACAAGTAAGTTCTAACAATTATTGCTGAAGAAGGTAGCAGAGAAAGCAAGCAGCCTACCAAATGGGTAATACACAGTGAGATCATGAGATGCTGAAAAGAAATCTTAGTTCTGGGATCAAGTATTTCAAATGTAACATGGCGGAGACAAAGCTCTAGTTTTGTTCCTCAAACTCAATGTAATACTCATCCTTTCATATCTGGTTTCATGAGTCTCACATATGTGTCTTAGTATCATATCCAGTTTCAATTTCCATACCATATAAATTATCAATTTATGGATTTTTGTTCTATCCATCTTAGTGTTATGCTTATTTCACTCTCAGGCATGCCTTAGACAAATCAGAAAAAAAGAATTTTTACTTAAAAAAGGAAGTATATGGCTAAATAGTATAGAGAGGGACCAAACAATACCTTAAAATGGAAATGATCAACCTTTTTTGAAAACAACAGAGAATTTCAATCGACTAGTGTTCAAGTATTGAGTCACTCTGAATTACACAGAGCCTTGACCAATATTTACTGCTACATGTTTTAGAAGCAATTTCCATTTTGATGGGTTGCTTCAAAAGTGGTATTCTGAAGCAGTTAGGTAACATAAAAATATAGGATCAAGATTATGTCTGTCAGATGAAAAATACAGCATTTATGCAGCATTATATAACCCATTCGCTGGTTTATGAGCCCAAGGTCCCCATGGGAGGTCACAAACCCACATAATATGCTACAGGGTTATATTTCGCATTTGAGAATCCAAATGAGAAGGAAATACTTTCTAAAACCATAAGTGTAACTAGAATACTTGTACTCGGTACTATGAAATAAGTCCAAAATTATAAATAATTTCAATTTGGCAGCTTAGGATGTCCTCAGTTTGGCTGACCCAGACATTAAAATACATGGACTTTTTCTCCAGTATGTTACTATCCCTCAATTGTTAAGATACACAGCACATAAATCAGATGGCCAAATTGGGCCTATGAAAGAACAGTTACCAATGATTCAATGTCAAGGAAGCCTACTGCAGTGGTCCCCAAGGATGAGGCCACTATTTCTTAAACACTCTAGCTAACTGCCTTCAATAAAGAAAGAACACATGATACTTAATTTCAAAGATGACATCACATCGGAGAAAGCTTGTGTGGCTACCTCAAGGATGGACATAATTGGAATTCAAAACAAAAGGTTATAACATGGACATAAATTAGAAAATAAAATAAAGGACAGAGAGAAGACCATACATTTATAAAAGAAAATAAATACAATGGAACAGCAATCTCTCATAGCAGAAACAAATGTATAAAACAGCTGTTGAGCCTAAAAAGAACCAAAAACTGATACTGATTTGTTTTTGTTTTTTGATTGAGGAGGAGTAATTAGGTTTTATTTGTTTATTTGTTTGTTTTTAGCAGCGGTACTGGGGATTGAACCCAGGACCTCGTGCACGCTAAGCATGTGCTCTACCACTGAGCTATGCCCTCCCTCCCTCTGATTGGAATGGAGCCATTTCCAAAAAGCACATCTAATCTGGATAAATATAGACAATATTATAAAATACAATAAAGCAGTTACGTAATTCTTTGGTATGGTTATGATTATTAATAAATACCAGTTCTTTCTAGGAAAAAATACAAAAGATTTAAAAGTGAAGTAAAGTTGAAAGGTGGTTCAAGAGTTCTGAATACATAAAGGATTATTTTGAACGTATCTAGTTGCTTTACATTGCAAAGAAGAACAAAAAGAATATAGTTCATGTTACAAAGATAGAATTATACCAAAAATGTAATATGTAATTTTAAAGTTATTGAAATAGGTGACAAAAGGTAAAATTCTTTGGAGTTCTTAATAGGCCTTACCCCAATCTATGATTTTTAAAACCATGGACTCAGTCCTGACTAAGACTGAAGATTTCACTAGACAGTACTGGGAACTGACTTACAACTCTTGACATTTTCCAACATGCTTCTGGGTGAATTATCAACCAAAATTGGCTTTCAGTCTTTTGTTTAGAGTCAGAACCATGGAACTCAAAAATAAAACTTTTTCCCAAAGGAAATGGACCATTGACCACAGAATTAAGAACACTAAGTTTATCTTTCAAATTGATGGGGTTTCTAGAGGGTCACAAACTCTAGGGTGACAGTCCATGTACAAAATGCAGATTGTACAGTATTTGTAAAATCTACTAATTTTAAAAAAATGATGCAGTGTTCATAAAAACAGGATATCTGGTGTATCAAGAAAAGAAAAGAGAAACCTGGCAATGCTGTACCTTTATTTTCCCAAGTCAACAGTCTGCCAGTGTTCAGTGGTGACAAAGAACGAATTAGCTTGCTATCTGTCCTTCATTCATTTCTAACCAATCTGGTCCTAGGAGGCATCTGAGTTTGCTGTCCCTGGTTTATACGTGTGGGCACTTTCTTACTTTGCTACATGATGTGATCTATTTTAAACAATGACTTTAGTATGCCTAGAATATAGTACAGCACATTACTTAATCCAGTAATTTAGCACCAGTAAGTCACGCAGTGGCAGCCTTTAATGTGTGGTTATGCAGTTGCTCAATCTAGATTTCATTTGGTTCCAATAACTTAATTTTACCTACACTAAAATAGGTTAGTGATAGTCACCTCTTCCTTTTCCCCCAAGAATTGAGGGGGGGGGGGAATAACCCCTTTAAGAAGTAAAAATAAATAAAGTTGTGGAATAAGGAAAGAAGGAAATAAGTACTACAACCAGGGCCAGAGGAATCTGCAATTACAATAAAAAACAAAATGTTCTGTACAAGGAAAAGACAAATCAAAGGGCTTCTAAATTTGTTTCCAAGGATTCTCTCCACACAGTGAGTAAAGACCCAGAAGTAAGCTCTTATTTAAATATTTTAAATATTCAATCAAATTCATCCTGAGCATTTGTTTTGCTAGACCAAGGGAAAAGACTATTCTAACATTACTGTCTTAACAAACAAGGCTATGTTTCACCAAAAGAAAATGTTCTATTTTGCATTACTACAGAAAACTATGAAAAATAAAATTTTGAATTGAGAATATAAATTTGAATTTTTTGTAGCATGTAGTTCTACCATGTTTAAAGAGAAGGACCTTTTAGTATCAGTTACCAGTTCAGATAAAAGATTATCGCATGAGAATGGATTCAATAAGGAGCAAAGGCAGGCATAGGGCTGGTCTTTCTAGGCACATCCAGGAGATTAACTGGAAGTATCAGTAGGACATGCTGGTGCCTTTCATAAGGCAAAATTATTTATAGCCGTGCTCTTATGTGTGATGTTAAACCCAAGCTCCAGAATACACAGCAATATGATATCAAATGTATTTTCTTCTAAGGAGCTAGAAGTACCTCATATGCTTAAAATACAATCTGGGTTTACACATGCCAAGGAGACTAATAATACCTCTTCAGTAAAATGAAGCAGCCCAGATGCAAAGCAACGAAAGAATTAGGAAAAGAACTTTAAAGAGTCAATTCTACTATACATGTCCTTCTACTAAAGATTATACTTCCAGAAGGAGTTTCAAAGTCTATTCCTGAAAGGTAACAGAGGAGACAGACTTCAATTAATGTTGTGTCCTCTGACATCTAGTCTGTGGAAATAAAAGGAGAGAGCATTAACTTTTAACAGTGGACATGTTAAGAAGAAAGGAAAAAGAAAAGCAAATTCTAAATGGCTATGTGGAACAGGATGACCCACCCTAGTTTAACAGAGAACCAAAATGTAATCAAATGAAACCTACGACCTTTGTACCAAAGAGAGTGAGGGAGACAAGAAGGCAAACACAATTTAAGACTCTGTGAAGAAGTAAAAGAAGTCACATATGTGTGCAACATTCCACTGAACATCCATCTACTCAATAGCCAGTCCCTGAAAACACTTCAGTTCTAAAAAGAGGCAGCAAAGCCCCTTGGTACTTCCTGTAAGCACGGCTTCAGGCTCTTTCCATGATCCATTTTCACCTAAGGAAACTGAAGGCAACTCAAACCAACAGAGCAGAGTAAACCAGAGCTCTGTGAACTGGCCACCAACCACCTGAAACCACGCTTCCAGTTTCCAAGTGAAAGCAAATCCCACTGACTTGCTCTCAGTGTTAAGCAGCTTCCACAATTGGCACAGACCCTTTATCTAATCAAGAGTGTCAGTATGCATGTGTGTGTGTGTGTCTGTCTGTGTCTGTGTGTGTGTCTGTCTGTGTCTATGTGTTCAGTGGAATGAGGGGTGGCCCAAGGAGATCAGAAGAGGCAGAAGGGGTTGAATTCCAAGGAAGAATCACCAAGAGCAAGAAAAATGAAAAATGATCTCCAGTGCCTAGCACAGTGCTTAGCACATAGTAGGTGCTCAGCAAAAAGAGTGGTGAATGAATCAACAGAAAGCGTATCTGTTGAAATTGCCCGTGCCCTTTACAACATCTTACAGAACGTTAGTTAGCAGGAAAGAAGTTTGCTTGCTCATGATGATCACAATCTAAAGCAACCAGAATTTGAGTGGTTACGTTACTGAAGAAACCTACAGATACAAAATGTAAATATGAAATAATCATTAAGGTTAAAAAAAGAACTGAAAAAGAACACATACATGCCAGGAAATACTATTAAATACTATTAAAATGAATATATATTATTTTAATTTATTGGGAGACCCAATATTGCCAGTAAAGTACTTTTCTTTTTTAAACAATATACTTAGTAGCATATTACAATGTATCTGAAGTGATAAGAAATAAAAATGTTACATGATATTTGAATTATAATGACCTAAGTACCATATAAGCAGATTAAGGCACTTTACTCCATATTCATTTCCTTAGCCGTTTTGGACCTTTTGAAATCATGCAGGTAACACAGCACTTGTCTTCCTGACCTTCCTTAAAAGAGCTTTACAAGCCAATACTGCTTTCTTCAGTTCATCCAAGGGAAGAGCTGGAGGGTTCAGCTCTCCGCCAACATCTCAAAGCAATGATGCCTAGACAGGGCTGCATGTTTTATTTCTGCCAATATTCTCAATACCCAGGCTTTGTTTGTTTGTTTTTTCTCCTTCTGATATTGGAAGGAAATACATCATTTCCAAACAAGCATCCATGCTCACTAGAGACAACAGCCATTGAGCAGTTGATCCATATTAAATCGGGATAAAATTTTTTGTAAAAAATTTGGGAAAGTAAATGCTTAGATGAATGTTTCCCATAGTATAGAATGTTTCCCATAGTATATTCCATAGAATACTAGATTATATAGTTAAATCAGTTTGAGGACTGTTGTATATTATAAACTCCTCTTTAAGATTCTTAAAACACATTAGCATTCTAGAGGCTCTGAAAAGTCCTATTGTAAAGAAATCTTTTTAAATGTAACCCAAACTTACTCGACTATGGAACCCTCTCTTTTGCAGGATGAGGCAGGTGTGTGGGGGGGGTGGATGCAGGTAACTGGTTTAGCCTCTTATAACATTTTAATAAAATGCAGAACCATAATGAGATGGAAACTTACAAGCTTCAGTTCAACCCCTCACTTTAGATTTGAAGAAATTAAGGTCCAGAAAAGTAAAATCACTTGGCCAAGATGGCACAGCCCATGTCTCCTGAGTCAGTGCAGACTGAGAGCAAAAAACATTAGCCATTTCCTTTACCTGCTATGCTTCATCATTTTACTACTTCACCAAATAAACAAAACGTCAGGTCAGATTGTCCCACAACTCTACTCTGAACTTCTCTACCTCCATCATCTCCTAGCCTTTCTATTTCACAGGCTAGCCCTTTCTCCTGGGCACCAGACTGCATTTTCCCACTTCCTCTGAGATATCAAGCCCTCACTCACCCCTTTCTCTTTTGTGCTTTGCTCCCCTCCTCTTCTGACTTCCACCGTCAACTTCAAGAATGTCCAAGTTCTATCTTTCTTCGTCTCAAACTACCACCTTAGTCACTCTTTCCCTTTACTGCCAAATTCCTTAAAAAGTGTCTGTATTTAACATCTCAACTTCCCCCAGTTGCATTCACTCCTTAATCATTAAAATCTGGTTTCATTCTCCCCTGCTCAAGTAAAATTTTTTCCTACTACTTAATCCCAAACCCTGCAATGCTCCAGTTGCAAGGAACTTTTTGTTTGCCGTTGTCTCCTGAACACCTAATACCGTCCAACATCTCTAGTTTATGTAAAATGTGCTTCCTTCTATCCTCCAACTACCTTCTCTGATGAACAATCCCCCAGCATTTTACTCCAGCTCAAAATTTACCTTTTCTGAGAAAGTCATCCTTGATTCCTTAAGAGTCTGTCACACTTCCTTCAATATACATGCAAAATATCTTATACACACCCATATTTTTACTCAGATGATCGTAAAATTTATTGTTCAACTAGGACACATTTGAGAATGATAGAAGATTATTAGAACTTACGACAGGATAATAGGTATAAACTGTTACCATCCCAGGCAAACTAGGAGGGATGGTCCCCATGATCATGGCACTTACCAGTTCGTATTGTAATCTACTTGTTCACACGTCTGCTCTACACCCAAGACACTCTAAGTTCTTCAAGGATGGAGACCTTTTCCCACCCAGCATAATGCTTAGTACATCTTTGATTCTTAATAATGTTTCTTGAATGAAGAAGCCAAGTGAACATACCAAAAGAAAAAAAAACTCTTCTAAAATGAAGAAGACAGTTAATGATAATAGTAGATCCCTCAGCAGGAACAATTTCTTAAGAACAGATGTTAAGTGGTATGCCACAATCTATTATTTTTAAAAAATTAGTATGAAATCTGGTGAGATATTTCTGAACCTCAGAGTATTTCCTGGTTATCCCTTGAAATAGATGAGAAAACAAGTAAATGGCTTATAACAGCTCTCTTTTTCTGTCTTTTTCTCCGCTTGGCAATCTCTTACGGATCATTTCAGGCCTACCTCTAATGACAGTTTCTTGAAGAACTGTTGCTCAAATTATCCAAGTAGTGAATTGCCTCCTCTTCCATAATCCCAGAACACTTTGTTGAGATTCAGTAACTTACTGAGTATCTACCATGTGCCAGAAAGAGTACTAGGAGTGTTCACATACACTGTGTCATTTGACTCATCTGATAACCCCATGAGAAACTGGTTATTACTCCATGTTAGACAAAAGAACTAGATACAAAGGATTAAGAAAATTCCCCAAGATGCAAGGTAAATCATGGAACCTGTAGCCAACCTTAGGGCTCCTGCTTAAGCCCTATGCTTCCCCAGTACAGCATAAGCACATTTTGTATTATGATTATTTACATGTCTGTTTCCCCAACAAACCTGTCCAGGATCTATGAGCAGGGAAACTATTTCCCAATGGCTTCCAGGACAGGACTGGGCACAGAGCAGATACTCACAATTGGTTGGGAAGAATGAGTAAGTGGATGGAATCTGTCTGACCCCTGATATACCTAAAAAAAAAGAGCATCACACAAGCCAGGGAATACTTAATTTTGTAACTGACAAGAAGGTAGCTCTTATGTTGAGTGAATTCCAGACAAATGATGTTGCAAGAGTTTGGATTCATTCAACTTAGAATCATCAAAGACTGATTTATTTAAACATCTTAAGAGTCTTAAACTGTGATACTCAAGTGTAAAAACCATTTAAGATCTTATTGGTTTGTTTGTTAATGCCAAATGCCCATGTGGCTGGATTCTATCCTCCTGAGTCCCTTTGCCTCACCCTGTGAGATGTGCTTATTAAGTAATGAGCTAGATTTCACAAAGTAGAGAAAAACCAGACCCATTCCTTTATAATCCCATCTTTCTAATTACCCTCGTCCACCCTTTATCTAGGTCCTGTTCATAGCAGATTGATTCTATCTCTGTTGATGCTTGTATCTCAAAAATATCAGAATTGCTAGTAAAGGATTGGCCTCCCTGCCCCTCACCACATACATGATTCTCATATATGAAGAGCCTCCTGCCACTAGGTGGGCTTCCCGCCCAGAGTCAAGCCACAGTGTTCCTTTCAAAGGGAAATCAAGATGTCTGGATTTTAGCAGGAGGGGAGAAGATGGAAAGTACTAAACAGGGAAGAAAGAAATGGTGCTGACTTCTTCTTAAAACATGAACACACAAACCTTCCTTTGGAGCACTGCGCTCAGCCCTCCTTCCGGTCTGGGCTGCCAGAGATGGAGGGCAAGGGAAGGGTATTGAGAGAACAGTACCAGAACACGGGCTGTGAAATCTCAGAGCTGGGTGTGGAGCACAGTTCCACCACACACTAGTCATGGGGTCTTGGTCAAATTACTTTCCCCAAGCCTTAGTATTCCCATGTTTAAAATGGAGATAACACTTGCTGAACCTCACAGAGTTGAGGAAAATTTTACATAAACTAGCAAAAGTAAAGCATTTAAAATTGTGTTGAGCAAATCATATATGCTTAATAAGTACTATTATTATTATTGGTTTTTGCCTTCTCTCTCCCCCACAATCTCTCTCATTGTCACTCCATTTCCCTACCACCTTCGTTAGGGGAGATAAAGAAAAAGGGAGATAAATGGAAAAGGGCACTCCCTTCCTGCTCATTGTGTAAAGCCATGTTGTTTGCCTGAGTGAGCATAAGCTTTGAAATGGGAAAGACATGCTTTTGAATCCTGCCTCACCCCTTTCTAGCTGTGAAACGGTAAGCAGCTTATTTAACCTCCTGGAGGCTCATTTTCAAGTTCTATAAAGGGGATCTGTTCATCCCCCCCAACATATAGGCGTTTGGGTTAGGATTAATGTTATTCTTGCCCTCTCTCCATCTTCCCTGGGAGGTCCCTTAACAGCTTATCCCGAACCTTTTCAATAAGTTATTGAGAGAGAATGGGATTGCAAGAGGATGGCAAGCTAGGGAAAGAAGAGATAGAAGGCGTAGACAGCCTGCGCTCATTACCTCCCCTTCCCTCCACCCCCATTTATCCAAATCCTTCTTGCTGGCACCGCTCCCGATCCCCGGACTCCACTCCTTCAGAATCCCTGCCCCAGGATAGGCCAGGATAGGGAGGCCTTGAAGCTGAGACAATGCAGGTCTTATTTCCAGGGCACCCCCACCAAGGACAGAGCCAGTGAGAGTCTCCCTCCTGTTACCCAAGCTACAGAGTGGAAGGAAGCCACGTTCTCTGCTTGCTAATTGCTAATTTGAAACTCTGAATACACAGAATTCAGAATAGATGGTAAAGTCTCTTAATACCATAACACAGGTCAACAAATGAACAAAACTCCTGAAGACTGGACAGGAACACTAACCACAAGGAGAACTAGTATTTCTATGGGATCCTGCCGCATTCTACCCCTCAGTCACTTGCAAACAAACTTTTGGAACGTGCAGAATTTTCACACCAGAGCCTGCCAGTATTGTGCAATTAAAATAATGTTAGATATTTTAAATTCCTGTCAGCAAGAAGGATGCTTTTGAAGGAGACTTGCACATAAAGTTTTCTTGTTTTATCAGAGAAGAAGTAAAACACACTGGAGGAATTTGGGTTGTTTTTGTCTCTGTAGTGGAGGCAGCCTGATGTTGACAAAGTAATAGAGAGTTTCACCAGAGCCCTAGGGAGGAGAAAGCGCTCCAGAGGTCAGGCCTGTTCCCTGCCTCTGGGAGGAATGTACCTAAACTTGCCACAAAGGTCCCTTCAGGAATAAATGGGTTAAAGCGCCATCGATACAGAACTTAACAATAGTTATGCATTGGGAAGCTGGTCAATTAAAGACCTTTGGGAACACAAATTTCACAAAGCACAGATCGAGAAAGAAGGAAAAAGTTAGTTGTTAGGACAGGACAAAGCAGATATGGAGAAATGGTTTTGCCAGGTATTTTATAAAATTAAAATGAATGTTTAAGAACCAGGATAACTTTTTAAAACCATAAAAAACCCAAAATGCCATTTTATACTGGTTTTCCTGGAAAAAAAAAATGACATGCCAACCACGTAAACATTCAGAACCACAAAGCTATGTAATTGTCCTTTAGAAGTATGTGATCTAAACATGAAAAATTGTTGAGCAAACAAAATAATACAATTTTAAGTTAGTGTTCTCAAATGTAGGGTATTCTGTGTTGGAGTCATTATGTGTTCGCATAAATATAGTTTCTAATATTCTTTTACATATGTTTTACATTTAGAACACTTTTTTAAAAAACTAAAAAAAAAAAAAAAAGAAGGAAAAAATCACTATTACTTTCTAATGGTACATATTCCCAGAAATCAGGGGTTTAAGAAAATTCTGTTCAGGGAGAAAATTAAGATTCAATTAAAGTTTTTATATTAGTTTAGGAAAGAAACCATATCAGAGTCTGTGGTGCATTTTTAATAGAACATTTATTGCTAAATAGCTGTACATAAATATTTTTAGTAAACCTGGTAATGTTAGTATACTAGAGATACCTGATATACGAAACTGTATGAAAAAATCTTTTATAAAATGAATGTACTGTTTGTAAAATAACCATGTTCTGTCATCTACTTATAAGTTGGTATATATATTGAATTTTCAGGTGTGTAGGGTGAGTTCATCTACTTTAGGAACATGCTGTTTTTAGGTACTACCCTTTGACTGTATGAAAATTAAAGGGGGAAAACGAGAAAAAATGGAAGTTATAGAAGGAAAGAGAAAAAAAAGGGCACTGGGCTCAATGTTGGTTATAATATGGACTTTAAAACCAGACCATAGGGGTTTGAAACATTCTAAAATAAGGATGCCATCATTCCTTATACTGTCATTTTATATAAGCCATGCATCCAATAAGCTATTAGATGACATTGTTTTTAATTGTAAAATTGTGGAACTCTCTTTGTTCTTTTTGAAACAAAATATGTTGAGCAAATAATTCTACCACATTGACATCAGGGAGGCAGACTTTCCAATCTAACTGACAAAAAAGGGAGGCTGTTTGAATCATGTGGAACGCTGTTAAAGGTGCAGATTTGGAAGCATGTGAATAATGAGGTCTTGAGCAGTTTCACTTGGAGAAGAGGAAGGAGGAAGGGGACACTGGGGCAGAGCTGTGAAATATACTTTAATAGGATAACAAGAAGCAGAGTTTGTGGCAAAGTGGCTACGATGAGAACTCAGAAGGGTCTGGAAAGCTCTAGTTTCAGAACACATCAGCATGGATGAGAGAAGATGAAACCCAGAATTCAGAGACTGGGTTGCAGCACTGTCATAAATAGGCTACATTGTGGGAGTGGTGACTAGTAGATTTATAGAGAACGCAGAAAAGGAAGAGTTCAGACAAGGTTACAAGCGATGGAGGCAATTGGAAGAGGGAAATGGAACAGTGTGGTATGTGAAAACGTTCCATTTGAGGGTAAGAAATGTTTCTGAGTCTGGGATCACATTTTTCGAAAGCAGAGAAGTAGAGGATCTAAAATCACTAATGGCTTTCCCTCAGATAGTTCTGTCTTCTCAGGAAAGCATAGCCCCAAACAACACACAGTCATGATCATCAATTAATATCGTCCCTAATACAGTAGCCTGCAGTCTCTAGATGCTCAATATGTGTGAACGTGTATATGTATGTCTATATAGTGTAACTAATTGATATTTGTGAAATGCTCACTAGATATGCAACTCTTCACTGGCTGTTTTATTTGGATACTTTCTTAACACTTTCTTATAATACAGTTACTAGGAGAATATATATCTATATATATAGATGTATATGTATTTAAGAAGAAAAAAATTTTCTTATCTAATAAATTGCAGACTTTGTGTGAATGTTAAAAACAAGATCTCTGTTGAGTCAGATCTCTATAAAGTCCTTGTTTTGCCACTTAATTGTATGACCCAGAGAAAGTCCCCTAACTTTGGTTTTATCTTCTGTAAAATGTGAATATAGCATTTACTCTGCCTACGTCTTAGAATTGTGAGAAGCAAGGGAGGCAATGGACGCAAAAGTATTTTATAAATTGTAAGCAGCTACCCAAAGGTAAGATGGCATTATTATCATCTTTAACATTATTTGTATACCCTGCAGTTACTCAGTAAGTATGGGCTGATTCAAAGCACAAGAGAGCACACACACACAGAACAACTACCAAAGATGAATGCCTAGTCTAACTAGAGGCTAGGAGTGTAAAAATACCAACAAATCAGGAGCACTTGCCAATGATTCCCTGGAAACTAAAGGGCTACAAGAGAAGCCATTCTAAGTACTGGGAGCTCCCACCCACAGGCTCCCAAGCAGACCCAGAAGGGGCATGTGGGAGGCTCCTTTGGGGCTGTGACACTGTGGAAGTGAAGGCAGCCAAATGAAGATCACCTCCTTTACTGATACTTTTCAGTTCCTGCTAGGATTGCTCAACACTAACCAACATCTTCCTGCTTTAATTAGTGTTACTAATGTCCACATTTTTATTAACATTTCCAACAATGTTTTAGCCAGTTCTGGTCTCTCTTTCCTGTGTGGCTTCTTTAGTATGAGTTCCACATAATTCAGTTTAATCAGAGTTTACCACCTTCAGGTGGAAGCATAGTCTATCAACAGGGGTATAAAATTTTTAAATTGTTGGGACTGAATCATTCAAATTTTGTAACCTCACCCCCAATCCCTGTAATATTTAACATTATGCCAATAATACAGAGAGTAGTACTTAGTAACATTTCTAAAAACAGAACTAATCCTGTCCTTTCAGCCATGAATATCTATCAATACAAATCTAACAAATGTGGTCAAAATGAAGACTTGAAATACCCATTCTGTCATCACGTATGTAATCCGAAGAGGCAGATCTACCATGAAACTTAATGAAGCTGAAGTTTAAGGAATCCTCACTAGTGCTGGCCCCGTCCAACACTTGTAGCTAGTTTGATTTTTTTAGTTTGTACTATTATTCTTAAAACAGTGCCCATGTGTGTAAGCTTCAGGACCTACTAAACCAGGATATACCCTGATAATCATTATATAAAAAGCTATAGATCACACAACATTCTGTTCAGGCATACACTTCAGTGTCACCTTCACATACCAAAGAGGTAAATTTCCAAAGTACCACGGAACCATTATCAGGGTCACACTTCATATTGCCACCATTTACAACACTGTGACTCTGTCTACTGTCTTCTCCTTCTAGCCCTTGCATGTGATGCTACCATCCTGATGTCTCCATTTCTCAAAAAAAGTTTATGGTCATAGCTCCAAACCAAAGGCTACCCTGAAAGAAAAAAAGAAAGAGGAAAAAGAAAAGAGAGAAAAGGCCCCTATAATGTACTTGTCAGAAACAAAGCAATTATGAACATCATATGATTAAAAAGAGAAAAAGTCATTTAAATAATGAACTCTAACTTGACTATTTAGCAATTTGCTATTTTTATTACATTTTAAATCAATCCATCTAACACAGAAATTCTCTCAACCCCATATAGTACTATTTCACTGCTGTAAACCTGTATTTCATGGCAAGACAATATCTTTCTATAATAAAATGGTAATAAAAAAAAGTACCAATTATCCCAGTATTTTCTCAAAATAGGTAGACTTTCTTTCATGCTTTAATTTTATGTTTTCCTTTGCCCCACACTAAAAGCTCGGCATAATTATCCCTGAACAGGTTGAGCAAGGTCTCCGCAAAATCTGCTCAGGGTGATTATTTAGCTTTTTTTTTTTTGTATTTGCAGAGTTTAGCTGAGACTGTTACAAGCGGTTTATCAAAATAAATGCTTGATTGGCTTTAGCAGTTTTTCGTAATTGAAAAAATAAAGAAAAAAGAGTTTTCTAATAAATGGAGGGAGAGAGAGGTTAAATACTTTAATTACTAACTTGCAAAAAGATTTCCATTTGAATATGGAAACAATGTAAAGGGGTCCCTAATTTTTATGGGACTGGAATCACTCCAGAGGATTTAATGATACTGCTGGGTAACTGAAACTGCGCAAGGGAATAATGTGATTTCTAAGCATACTTCCTTAAAACTTAATAGGGCTAGGGAATATTTAAAATGGGTTTTTTTAAAAAGAAAGTTGAATATGCATATTTGTGTAGGGGAAGAATTTAAGGAATCAGTGTTGTGTTTTTTTTTTTTTCTAATGATACGTTTTTCACTTTCTATCCTCAGATGGAAACCAGTTACTTTTCAGTCAACAGGCCTGTAAAAGAGAGAGTTACAGGAGGATTTTCCCATCAAAGATTGCTAGATATTAACTGAAGAGCTGAGGTAAATATGTCTTCTCCTTTTAAAGCATAACTTGACATTTCTGATCTTTGAACTCTGATTTTCACTATTTGTAGGGCTCCTTATAGTAAGGTTTTAAGAACCAAAGGTCTTCTTGAGCTCAAATGACCCTCATTGCTTCCTGGCCCTGGTCATATTTGGCCACTGTATTGTGGAAAAGCCACATTAACTGGCTTTCATGGATTCAGCCACTTTGGCTATACATTGTACCCCCAAACTGGAGATTCCATAAACAAAGGAATCTCCATCCTTCTAAATATCAGTTAATTCCACCTAATCAGATCTATTATCAGCTCTAATCCTAACACATAGATTCCCAGCATTACAAAGCAGCCATTACTAATTAGCCCTCCTTCCTAATACCACGATCCCAGGAAAGCCGACCCACATTACTATATTAAAAGAGTCTGTTCTGAATTGCTGTTTTGTTTGGAAAGGAAGGGGGGAAAAAAACTGTGTTCCTTTCCAGCTGGCAGTTTTCCTAAATTAGATTAACTTTTAATTTAAATTAAAAATTTTAAAAGCCTTACACAAAGAGACAGTAATTGCCCATTTGAAACATCCAAAAAAAGGTGATTGAAGGGTACAGTAATATGCTTACATGAATAATAAATAATACTTAGCATTTAGATAGAGCTTTCCCTTCATCAAATCACTTCTTTATAAGCATTAACTAATTCACACATTATCCTAGCAAGAAAAGTAAAATGAAATGATAAAATGTTTCTCTGCTTCAGAGGTGGGTAAACTGAGGCACAAAGAGGCAATTCTGTCATGAGGATGACACCAGTGCTTCAGAATGTGGACCGTACTGTCAGGCATTTCTTTGCAGGACCTGTATGTGCCTTGAAGCTAAATCTGAAATTAATTTCTGCTATAGGCACTGTGTGGACTTTGATGATGTTGCATAGAACAGTTTTGACTCCCATCTCTGCCAATGGCTATGAGGAGTTGGACAAGATACCTAAAGTCTTTTTGCCTTAATAGCTTAATCTATTAAATGGGAAAAAATATTCACATACTATGTATACACACACAC
Source organism: Camelus bactrianus (assembly GCF_048773025.1). Taxonomy (NCBI): domain Eukaryota; kingdom Metazoa; phylum Chordata; class Mammalia; order Artiodactyla; family Camelidae; genus Camelus; species Camelus bactrianus. The sequence goes on from NC_133543.1 coordinate 46,822,160, forward strand.
TCACACACACACATACAGTGTCTAGTAAACACTCAACAAATGGCAGTCATTATTCACCATTAGGAGGAGTTCATAATACAACTACTAACAGTAAGCTAATGGAATATTTCAAGTACTCTGACAGGAAATGGAGCCATAACCCCAAATAGGCATTCAAATGGAATAAAATATTCCAAAGTCCTTGGAAAAATATTAATGGAACAACTTCCAGGCTAATGCTTAATAGTTCACATTATATGCAATTAATGTACTCCAGTGAGTACACATTCATCTCAAATTACTGGTTTCCCCTCTTTTTAATGTTAAAAAAAACTCACAGATTCAAGATATTGATTTTACTTTTAGCATCCACTGATGGAGAAAATAATGACCAAGAACCACAGTGAATTCTATGATAACTTTGTGACATCTCCAAACAAACGTATGTTTTTATTCTAATCACAAGAGATACCACAAGAGAGATATCCAAAAAAACTGTAGAACATATGTGTGACAAAAGTATGTTTGGTGCACATGTGAATTTGAGAAACCACCGCAATAAGTCCAAGATTCCTCAGAGGTCTGCAGCTCACAGTGTGGGAACCACTCTCCTAGACGCTAAGAAATAACATACTGTTCAATACTTTCGGTAGCACAGCTGGTCTCCACCAGAAAAACTGAGCATCAGTTTCCATGTTCTTAAATTTTTTCAAATGGAACTTCGTAGAATGAAACTTAGGTCCTCATAGTGCTTTAGAGCTGGAAGAATATTTAGAAATCTTCAAATGCAAGTCATCCATTTCAAGATGAATAACAGATCCAGAGAGGCTGTGTTTTGCCTCCCTATCTACCAGATAATGGCAGAACTTGATTCTTAAAGTTTTAATTACAGCCCGCTGTGTATGTGTGCTTGATTGGCTTTGGCAGTTTATATATGTATATGTCTACGTGTGTGTGTGTGTGTGTGTATGCTGACAACAATATTGGGCACTTCTAAAAAAAAGAACACTATATAAACTCTTTGTTTATTGTTGTTTTGGGGTTTTTGCGTCAATCCTAACAGATACGATGCAAGATTGCTCCCTACAACTCTCAAGCAGCATTTAAAATCTTTTATTCTAATGCTTTGCCTTTTCTCTTCTTTATTTCTTCAACCTTTTTTCCATTAACACAGTGACAAGATAAGGGCACTATGTACATGTAGTTTTTAATATAACTGGTTTAAAATAAAATCCAGTTAAAATATGCCAGCCGCTACAGAGAAAACAAAAACTTTAAATCTATTTTCATCAGACTTATAAATGTGTGCATTTTTAAGCTGCCAGAATTTTAAGTATATTTTCATTTCTCCTCATCTGGAGAATTTACGTGGTTGCAAGAAAACCCTGTTGAAATCTTATTTTGGTCTTCATGGAGCATAATCTCAACATCTCAGACAGCCTGAAGCATGCTGAATTACATTTGCAGCTTCCTCTGGGACTCTGTGAAGCTCTATTAGTATTGCATATTACACATAAGTTACTTTTAATGCTCTTCCAAGGCTTATTAAATGCTACACAAACTTTACACTTCATGGCTCTAATGTTTAACTTATCTATCAGTAAATTTGAACCCACAATTCATGTAGTTGTCCATGTTGGTGCTTTCTACTTATTATTATTATTCCTAAATGAGTTCTTTTTTAAAAGAACTAGAATTTGATTAATAGCAGGTACTGATCATGTACATGAAAAGAAATGCCTTGAATCTTTGCTCCAAACATTCAGCAAGGTAAAACCAAGGATGTAAAAGGTGGTGGCCTAATAGTTTTATTTAGACTGTGGCATTATTAATAGGTACAAACATTCCATTCAAATACTGTGTATTAAATGTGACTATTCCACTTATTGGGAAACTTAAGTACCATCAAGTAAAACAAACCTAAAAACAATGATTCTAACAGATGAAAACATTTATATTTATTTCTAGTTTAGAGTATACTAATTTTTATTTCTGTAGGGTGAACCTAAAATACACTATTTAAAATAAAAAATTCACAATACTGCTTTCTGCGTATCTTCCCCAAAAAGTGCATTCAGACTGCATGTGTCTTGAGCTGCATGCCACCTAAAAAGCATGGTCTTTGAAGACGGGCAACGTTGAAATGTCAGTTACTGTGCATCACAAAGGAAATCTCTGAATGGCTGAAATTCTGACAAAATTTTATTTTCAAACAGGTTTTTATTAAGTTTTTTTTTCCTAGGACAATCATCTCATTTAAAACAAATATATATATATATATATATATAGCAAGTATGCCCAAAGGTATAAGCCAACTGATGAAAACTTTCATATTCTTGAATGTCACAGCAATGGTAGCATCACATCTGTTGCATGTGGAAGGAGGAATCGTAATGATTCTTCCCTGTCTTCACTGCCTAACGTCAATTGAGTCGTATAATTATGATACAATTATTCTTAATTTCTATTTAGGAATAAAATTTCAATCGTTTTTTATTTCAGGACATTGAGAATATTAGGCAAACAACTAGGCTTGCCATGGTTATCTGTCAGAAGTACTCCTTCAACAATTTATGCCTCATTTTATTTGAGTAGGAAAACTGTCTGATAACAGGTTATTTCAAAGATACAGGGGCAAAACAAAAACAAAGAAGATTAAAAATACAGACAAGATAGAATCTGGAATTTAAGTGTTTTTAGTAGATTAAAATAATCTTTGTGGAATTATTCAGCCACAACTAAGTGCATGTCAAACAACATTTGGAAAATAACAGTAATATTTGGTAATCATAAGTTTCATAAAAATGAGATTTCCAAGAATACTAGTCCTTTATTTTACCTTCATTTTCAGGCAACTTAGCAATGACCTATTTATGGCAAAAGCTTTATTAAGGAGATAAAAGAGCCAAACTATTTGTGAAAAGAGGTGAGCAGTGGGCATTTTTTTTCTTTTCATGAAAATCTTACAGTGAAAAAAAGTATATGTTTATAGTTAAGAAAATTAAATATCTAACAGGGCTACATCCAGTATTGATATAATCATAAATTTCTGAGTATTCCCCTAAACACTGTTTGAGTTATTTGTTTAAAAGAAAATTCATATTTTATAAGATTATATATTATAAGATTCTGTTGATAATTATTTTAACGAAAAAAGCCACATTTCAATACTGAATCCTATTTGTTGGTATATTACAACAGCACCAATTTCTCTGTGCTTCAATGAAGAGATGACTTAGTTGTTGAGAATTCTCAGAAAGAAAATGAATATGATGTCATCAGAAAAACTGAACCTCAAGTACTTCACACACTTGTTATTTTGACAGGCAAGTACGCAAATTAGAGGGGGAAAAAACACCAAAGAAAACATACTTGGCATATAGACACCCACACACTACCCCCGTTCACCATTCCTACCACCAGTAGGAATGTCTGTGACTGCTGACCCTAACCAGTGCCTTAATTAACTGATTATTAAGTGGTAATTAAGATGATTCCAGTTAAGTTTTAATTTTAAAAAATTAAGCACAAACTCAGTCATTCAATAAAGAGTTGTAGTCATTTGGCGTGTTTCTGGGCACAGAATATAGCAATTTACTATTGACAAGCACTAACGGACGAGGTCATTTCACAAGTATAGTGTGGACAAAGGTGAACCGGGCAACTGATGAAATCTGTGGCCAAGGCGAAATAGCAATCTCTGAGCCAAATGGTAATAAAGTTACTGAAATGAAGCAATGTAGTTTCTAAACTGAACTGTCATAAAGGAGGATATGGGCTTCAAACTGGCATGTCAGGAGTAATTAAAATATTATTTCTCTTTTTTAAAAAGTTCCAAATGGCTTTAATAGCCATCGATTTTTTTTATTCAAACAGCTAAAAGTGAGGTTAGGAGGACGCTGCCAGGCAGACTGTAGGGAAGGGTGGGCGGTGTCGAGGTTTGGAGGGAGGAAAGGAGGGCAAGTTCGTAAGGGAAGAAAAAAGAAAAGAAAGTAACATGTATGAACACACTGGAGACTATGAATGTTCCCACAAACAAAATACTATATTGCCCCAAAGTAAGAAAGTTAAAAAGATTTGGAAGTTACATATTATACAAATAACTTAAAAAGCAATAGCTGCATATAGACTCTACTTACTGTTCACAAGACTATAGAAAGTTTCTGTGAGACAAGACAGCAAATGTAAAGTTCTCAAAACAGATTCCTCCTGATGATTCCAAGGTATTCTCTATACAAGTCTCTCCAATTGATCCCGTAGTTGAAATGACCAGCTTGTCTGGTCAAATACTTGGTCAGTTTATGCAGGGTGGGTGTGACATATTGTTAGGTGACAGCATAAATAAAGCTGTAAGAAAATGCATTTGTTTTCTGTGCCTAGCATTCTCCCACCAGGAGAGGTTGAGCCCCTCACTAATAAGAGATAAAATCTGTTATAGCCCCTTTTGGTATCATTTTTGCTATTCTCATCTTGAAAATAAAGCATATCAGATACTTGCATGTGTCTGAATGATTTCCATGAGATCGTATGGAATCAAAGAACTTACAGCTAGGAATAACCAAAAGCTCATCAGACCCAGGCTCCTACCTTACCTTAAATAAGAGAAGGTTCTAAACAGTAGTGAAAAATATGTTTGAGAAAAAGGACTATGAAAATGGAGATGGAAGTTCTCCATACATATGCTTGAGTGTAAGTCTTCACACAGTCTGAGTGCTGACTTGAGGACTCAGCTTCCTCATACAGCTGAATTTCCATCCCCACCACATAACTTGACCCTTTGCAAACACAGTGAAGGAACACATCCACCTTGTGGTAAGTGGGCTGTGCAGTCCAAACCCAAACCCAGACACTCCTTAGCAACCAACACACTCCTCTTTGCAGTGAAAACATTCTTAAAAAGTCATCTTTAGCCATGAAACAGACTCCATACCAATTCTTTATATAATCCACTTTGCAACTAGCTAATTACATGTGATCATCTTTCACTTAATTGAAACTACACTCAAATTATTCAATAATAAATGATTTGTCTAAGGAGAAATATAAAACACAAACAGTTCACTTGGAAAGGCTACAAACAAATCACTAGGCACCTACACCCCAGGTCAGAGAATCAAGGGGACCTTACAATTACAGTTGTTAATACGTAGGAGAAAGGCCAAAGATTTGGAAATTTCTACAATTCTTTCATCCCCTTCAAAATATGATCCTACGTTACAAACTACAGCATTCCCCACCCAACTGTTGAGCACAAGAAGCAATCTGCTGTGTGGTTGAGGATCTATTTGCACAGGACTGTACAGACCTCCGCTTCTACTATCCAAGGAACCCCCTCCTGCCAGCACCTGCCCAGCCCCAATAAAGCAAAATAAACATATAACACATGCTTCCGGAATCAAAGTTGCCTTTTCTTTTCATATCTACAAGCAAAAAATAGAAAGCTGTTTTAAAATGGGCAGGCCGTTCCATTTATTTTTTCTTTCACTCCTGGAAGCTCCAGGGGAAAAAAAAAAGAGGAAATACCCTAGCCAGATGTAAAATGTTATTTATATTTATATTCTCACTGCTTCACAAATAATAACATATTCTGTCATATGACAGCCCATAAGGAAAATAATAATACAAATATTAACCAAATAAGAGTGTTCGATTAAAACTAATACACAGTTGCCTGCAACTGTTTCTGTACTATGAAGCAAATGGTAAATATTTGTAAAATCTGCCCTGAAGTTGTGTGCCTACTACACAAATTTTTAAAAATTCTATGCCAAAGTAGTGAGATCAATTAATGTTCCGGTAGTAATCATGAGAGTTCTGACAAGTAATCTCTCCTGACACAGAAAGCAACTGTATCAGTGAACAACCTCCATTTCTTAAGGATAAGAGGAGTCATCCACACAACTCTCCCGAACTGTGAAATTCCAGCATGGAGGTCTATGGTCTTTAGAAAGCAATACAAAGTAAGATTTAGCAAGGATACAAGCTACCCATTCGTGAAAAATACGAAGATTAAGCAACCTCTGGACTGTCCTTGGTTTATTTTGCTTTTTATTTTGATAAGGCTAAATGACCTTCCTCCACAGAAAATAAATCTGAAAATCATTGTCAATTAATGCACTGACCAACAATACAGTCCTCTCAAATTATGGTTTTAGATATACCAAATGCAGGTGGAAATGTGCGTGTGAAAAGCAAGGTAAAGTAAAAGCCAGGCAATTCTTGCTGTACAACAGAATTGAGTTTAGTTTTGTTCAAGATCTCATGCTGCCTGACTGTGACATAATAGTGTCAGCTAAATGAAAGGTTTTATTTAGCGCCAATTTTGACAAAACCCAATGTTTAACTTATGACACAACAGGGATTTGGAGGTCTTCCTCATCGCCTTAAAAGGAAGTAAACCAGAATCCAGCATGAGATGAAGGTGCTATTTCATCTTGTACACTTCCTGCCCTCACCCCAGGTAATAACTTATTTATTGGTAAAATAAAGACCTACAGCATTAGCTAAAGAGACACAATTACAAGATTACATGGAGTCAGTGTTCACCTGTACACAATGGTTTGTCTGACTACAAAGAACCATTCGTTTCAAATCTTTTCATTTCATACAAACTCTTTATTGCTTCACTAAAACTAAAACCTACACACTTGCGCTAGCGCATAGGCATACACACACACACACACACACCCCATGAGGAAAAAAAGCATTCATTTTTAGCCACAGAGCAGCAATAAAATCAAATATCCTTTTTACACCAAAGGCATCGCCTTGGATTAGAAGATGCTTGCCGATTCTGAAAGCAAGTCCAGTTACCATAACAAATGTACATTTTACCAGCCTTGGAATTCTAATTGTGTTTAATACAGTTTCATGTTGCATCAAAGTACAAAATCAATACCATTTGTCCAGCACACAGGAAAAATGGAATCTATAAATGCCTCTTATTGAGTAATTAAACACCTATTATTGTCATGGGTGGTGAAACAATGAATATGATAAGATAAATTTTTGCAAGAAAATACTGCAGTGATTAATACCTCCCTGCATATTAAATAAAAATGACTGCCTTTTGTGCAGAACTGCTGGCAGAAGAACAGGGACGCGAGAAGTAGTTGCCAGTGCCACAATAACAGGCTAACCTTGAACTGAACTCCTTTCCTCAAGAAATTAAATGCTGTAGCAGGACTTTAAATCCCCCCACTTAGAGCTCATTTGTGCGCCATGTAACCTGCAGTTCCTGAAAAGAACTCATTATCTTCAAAAGGAGAATCCCTTTGTAATTTCTTTATGAACGTGTATATTGTTTCTACAAAAAAGTATTTCAGTGTCCAAAAAGGATAAGAATATTAACAGTATAAGCAAGGCAAAGAGACTTGAACCAATCAGATACCATTTCTACTTCCAGGAATTCAAGTGCATAATGCAATCTGTTAAGGAAAACTGAACATTAGATTGAGAATGAGGTTAGAGAAAATGCATATTTAGAAAAAGAGATTAATCTGTGGACTAATGCTAACGGTCTGGGTTGTTTGTTGCTAGAGTTCCTTTATCTTTCCGGGTCTCTCTCTCTGTTTCGGTCTCTCTCTCTCTCTGGCATAAGAATGATACCCCTCATTCTACAGCCCCCACGCTCCCCCCCCACACACTCCCCACCCACCACATGGTTCCTCCATCATCGCTTTGCCTTTTTTTTTTTAACTGAAGAATGATGCACCAGGAACAACTACAAAGTACGAAAGATGAATCTATGGATGTGACACTTGTAAAGGGTAACCCTATTTCACAAGTGAGATAGGACAAAAAAGAAAGAAAAAAGGCCACTGAAGCAATAACTGCTCACTGAATTACCATTAAATTGTAAGATTTACAATCCAACGTACAGTAAGTGCATATCTAATGGAGTTTGTCCTCTAAAAGAATATAAAGTGAATCTTTGCAGCGTAAGATGTGTGTAGGTGATGTATGTTTCTTTTAATCCATTTTTTAATTAAAGACAAAAAAAGTTCAAAACACACACAGAAAGAACACACTGATGCAACACCAGCAAAACCCCGAGACAAACTTAGAAGCTTACGTAATTTTAAATGGACTTTATATTAACTATTCTCATTTTCTATCAAACTGAATCAATTCCTCCAAAGACAAAAAGTAAGACATATAGTCAAATAAGTACAGCAAAACAGAAGTCATGCTACCTTTCATTCACAGCATTAGTACATGAACAGTTAACCTTTTTGAATCACTTGTTAAATAAAAAAAAAAAATCCTGAGTCCAAATGATTGGTTATAAATTGCGAGATTTTTTTGCTGAAGGGAAAAATAAGACAGAGTTTATAGAGTAGTACTGAATCATTTAATAAAGGCAAATAAATTCTTATGTTGACAACATGAAAAGAATTCAAATATATGAATGTAATCAAATATCAACAATATTATGGCTATGTTCATTTTTGTTAACACAACCCCCAGAAAGGAATTGACTATTTTGGAGCCAAGTCACTTAAAATATTGTAATTAATTCTTTAATAACCATTAGAAGCAAATTCTAATCATCATTCCCTGTGCTGCTTTCTAAAGTAAACATTCATGAAATAATTCCCATTTTCCACCTTAAGACTAACACTTAATAAAACATATCATAACATGGATAATATTTTAGCAAAATCTCTCTGGAAGAGAAAAATTGATATAAGGTTGCTTAAGTAATATTATTGGAAGATTTACTTTATTTGGATAAATAGGGTCTTTTTAAAATAGTATCTCAGAAGTCGCTGTCCTTTAATTAAGTAGTATATAAAACTATTACGCCGATTTTGCAAACCTGTGCTTTGCTCTTCTTACCTCTCCCCGACATGATCTGAATTTTATTTTAAAAGATTAACAACTAACTCATGATCGGCAGTCCTTGTTCTTTTAAACCTTAGGGAATAAGTTTGCCAAAGGTGAAATAGTGGAATTATCAGTACAAGTGGCTGTGTCATCAGCCTTCAGAAAGGTGCTGTATAGAAATGCCTAAATAAACAGCAGCATAAAGGATTTTACAGATGAGATAAATATACACAGACCTCTGTCTTTCATACACACACACACACACACACACACACACACACACACACCCTGCCTCTGGTTATTAAAAATATAAAATAGATTCACTACTGCATATAAGCCACAAGGCATTTGTAATCCCCCCTCACATTAATTTTAACTTCAATGCTAGGTTTAAATGATGTACCGTTTTCTGACCACCCCCCTTGCCAAGATATCTGAAAGATTATCTTAAAAATCAGTTGGTTAAAGCCCCTCTCTATGCTACAGTGAGCCGGAGAATTTCCAGCATCTGATGAAGACCAGTGGACCACCTGATACTTTTTCAGCAGGGTGATAAAATTAAAGGATGGCTTTGATTTGCTTGAAGGATTACTTCCCTTCCTTAATTGTTTAAAGTGCACGGTATTAGCACAAAGAAGGGGGAAAGAAGAAAATTAAGAAGGTGACTGTAGAGCCTGAGCTAATTGCAAGCTGATTAGATTGTGCCATGCAAGAGCTCTCCCTCCGTTACATACCATCACCGGCTCTGGTCTTTTCCACCCTGCTGCTGCAGCAAACAAGCTGATTTGCTAACAAAGTGGTCAGCTCGGGCACTTGCACAGCAGCTCACGGGGTCCACAGACGGCTGCTCTCCATGCAGAGAATCTCGAGCTCCATTTTCCAATCTGATTACACGGCTCCTTGTTCCAGCAGCCTTAAACCTTCATGGCAGTTTACCAACATTTTCATCACTTTTTTCTTTTACAAAGCAGAAGAACTGATAAGCTCTCAGGTACCCAGGATTTCATAGTCAATGGCTGGCCGGCGGCCAGCATCCCCTCACCACACAACTGTTTCGGGCCACACTGCATAAAGCAGACAAGATTTACCAGACAGCACGGAACTATTCGAATTTTGCCATGTGTACAAGGAAGCAGCATGTTTCTGTCCTTACAGACATGGACTATTGTGTCTAATCGCATCCAGGAAATACAGAGACCTAATAAGTGCCGTGCCTGCCCCCGCCCCCAGAAAAAAAGAGGCACTGCAAAGCAAACCAATGAGCCTGTGCCCAGGAATTCACTATTCCCCTAACTGATGTGCTCAGGGACTCTGCCTGGTAAATGCAAAGTACTAGTAACTGTTTTTAAAAGTCCCGGTCTGATTACCTGGACCAATTACCTCGATGACCACGAAAATGATCCTAGTGACTTTTCACTAAAATCTAAAATTTCATGGACAGCACAAAATACCTGATTAGCGTCTTAAAACTTTGGCATCCCCCTAGAACTTTAAAAAAAGACAAACCAAAAGGTGCAGAAATGAAGCACAAAATTTATCATCTCAAGTCACCTCATGAGAATTCATCTCACTCCCTTTAAATTCCCAGAAATCACATCATGCACTTAGCAGGAGTTTCAGTGTAATACATTCACATTCAGAAGTTTAAAACAATGACAGCTATAACATTTCAAGTAGAACACCTATGTGTAGCCTTTTCCTCCGTTGTAATATTTTTTAAATTCATTTTTATCTACAGCCCATGGGCCTAAAATGCAAAATAAGCATGGACCTAAAATGTGAACTTTACAGTGAGATAATGTAAATGTTCACTCACTGCTTCCGTTCAACCAAAAAACAATAAACAAACAAAAATTAATAACAGAGCCTCCTTTGGCCATGACCAATAACTTTCTAACAAAGATGAGGAAAAGAAAAATGGCTTTTAATGGCTGTGGCTCTTCTTGGTTCATTTTTGCATAATATTGATCTACAATGAAGGGTTTGGAAGGGGAGGGGAGGGGATGGAGAGGAGTCTAGAGTTATGGGAAAAATATACAACTCGGCTTGCACAATGCCTCAGTACTGCAGCTCGCCAGCGTTCTGACCCTCTGTATCTCGGAGTCATTAGCTGGAGTCCCAGCCCTGCCTCCAGGAGGGGGGATTTGAACTCACGCACTGAAGTGGAGAGATTCGGGATTTTGAGCATGCCAGACAGAAGGGTCATTCCTCCTCGCTGATGAGGAGGACGCTTGTCCCCTGGGGAGGGGAAAACTGGATGAGTGACTGTCGCAAGATTCAGGCAATGGATGTGCTGCTGACTCAGGAATGGACTCTGACAGCCACCCTGCTTCAGTCCAGCCGCTCAGAGTGTGAGCAATTTTAGGGCAGCAGCATTGACAGGTACATGCAAAAGTTAGGGGAGAGTAGAAGTGAGAGGAAGAGGAAACGAAGGAGCAAATGCAACAGCAACTCCTTCTAGAGACATATCCAGACAAGAAACATTTTTCCTTAGTGCAACTTGATATTACGCAGCAGATAAAAGATGTGTTTATGGATGTGCATGTTGAGAACACCCACAGCACTGCTGAATGGATTTCAAAAGAGGATGTACATTGAAAAAACTGATAGACTAGGCTGGGTACATATGCACATCCACAATACTGCAAAACTCTATAAACTCATGGAAAGTATACACATCCACCCATACATGTATTTGCATGTGGGTGGTATTCTGCATAAATGACTGTCAACTTAAAATGCCATTCTCTAATTTAAATGCAAATTCTACCTCTGGTAAAATAAAAACATATTTTAAGCAGCTTATAGTGCCAACACATTATTCCCATGAATGATTCCTCGTAAACTATTTATGCCAACTGTGGGTTTGTTTTTTTTTTAATGATTTATTGGATGGTGAACGAAACCACTTAAACTATAGTTGTCTGTATGAATCAGTAATTTCCATGTTTCTAATTAAAATGTAAACAGCGTAATGAAGACATCAAGTTTTTAGGCAAATGTCTCTTCCAGTGCCACTTGGGGTATGGTAATTACTGAAGCAGATCTATGGATGCCTCTGAATCCCCTACAAGTCCAGATTAAAAGCATTACTGCTAAACCTGGCTTTCTACACGAGGGAATTGTGTACTGTAACCCATTCCCAGTTTGCTCACAGACGCACACTGGCACCACCTTAAAAACCTGGTCATTAAAAAAAAAAAAATCAAAATGGAAAATAACAAAGTAATTTATATTTAAAATGTTGATTATAAAACATTTACTGGCAATCAAAATGCTGTAACTAGATCTCCTCTGATTTGATTCCCTGCCATTAGCTTCTTGAAAAAAAGAAAGAAAAGGAAAGGAAAGAAAGAAAAACAGCAACCAAACAGTATCTACCTTAAATTTTAGAACTCAGATCTCGGTTGAGGGGTGGAGCAATAAGCTGATCCCAGATTCAAAGATAACATTAATTTCCAATATTTATTTTGTTTAAATCAATAGTTTAAATGAAGTTCACAACACACAAAATAGCAAAATTTAAAACTAATATATAATCCATGGAATAAAAAATGTGTCATTTTTCCCCTCTCATATTCAAGAATGTAAAAGTGCCTTTGATATGAAGCTGTAATCTGTTTTCACTTTTATTTCAGCATCTATTTCTCTCTGAAATTTGTCAAAATTTATCCTAAAGCAAATGACCTCTTACATGTGCTGAAGAAATACATCACCTCTTCTGCCTACAACTGTTAATTGAACTTCTCTCTGGAGCCTATTTTTCCAAGTTAACCAGCACACTTGCTTTACATATTTACTACCTAGCACTTGAAGAGTTCTTTTAAACAAAAATTATAATTCTGCACCGACCCTCCCTCCACACACCCCTTAGAACTACTGTGGCCCTACTCACAGTTGAGTAGTTACAGCTGAAACCCGCAGTGACGTGAAAAGTCTAAAATGTCTGATAAAAGGAGGATTCTCCCTCCCCCATCCCACCCCCACTTCTGGACTCAAAGTCCACAGACTGACTGATATGGCCAATTTTCATATTATTTTTACATAAATGCTAGACAAGCATGTTGCTAAGGTTGGCTGTGGAATTGAAAATGGATAAGAAATGTGAGTGTGTGTGTGTTTGGAAGGGGGTGACATGAGGCAGAGAAAGACGGCAATTTTTGTACTGTTATGTTTTATTACTAAAGTAATGCAGACAAATAAATGTATATCCACCATCCTGGGGTCAGAGGGAATGTTTAATCTAAAAGTGTTTCTACCACTTTTCCATCTGAAAACATGTCAGCTTTTTTTTTTTTTTTTTCCTGATTTGGGCAAGGAGACATAGTATTTTGGGGTGGGGAGCAGTGGGACATGGAGAGAGAGAGAGGATCTGAATGAGGCATATTTTGGTGATGTTAATTTTTTTTTTTTAACACTGGAGGTTTTCTGAGGGAAGGAAAGCTGATTAAACAAGGCCAAGTGTTTTGTCGGCTTAAGGGTGATATCATGGTTGTGTTCAACATCAGAAGTGTTGCGAGTACAGGCATCATTTCTGTTCGCTTTGTGCCAGAAAGGTAAACACTGGATTGCATCGTGGATTAAAACAATAAGAAATCCCTTTCCTCTCAGGCTTTCAAGGCCGTGTTAATCGGGTGTAATTTTTAATGAACACTAGCTGCTTGGTACTCATTCAAGACATTTCATTAGAAGGTTATTCATTTTAAAAAATCAACGTTTCAACCATATTAAGCTGTAACCTTTCTTGAAATGTAAATGAATGGTTTAAATGAGAAGATTAATAAAGAAGGGATGTTCCAATTCCAAGCATGGCATGCTATGTATTTTTAAATTTGTCTATGCCAGATGCTGTCAGTCAGAACAAAAAACTGTCCAAGCAGACAATCTGTGCGTCTGAATGTTGATCATGTTGGAAAGTACAGGGGGGAGGGGGGAGTGTGTCAAGGATTCATGGTCCTTCATCTTTGCAGTAGAGCAAACACGTCTCTCAGTATAGCGACAGACAGCTGCTTCCACTTTCTAATGTGCCCTAACTTAGATCACTGAAAGAATTGTCAGCACTCAGAGAAACACACAAAGATAACACAGCCAGCTGCCATGGAGGGGAAAACAGCACAGCTCAGAAGAAATGGGATTTGTTCCATTTGCATGATGCGGCCTCCCCTGGGCCCCTTTCTTTCAAATCCAAAGCACAAAAGACAACACTTAACATATTTGCTTAAAGATGACAACCTCATGTTGATTTCATTTGGATGTAACAGTGTCAGGATTACAGATATAAGAATATATTATATCTGTAACAGAGACTGACAAATGTACCCATCAGTGGAACTGTCTGATTCATCTGCTTATACAGCCATTTTACCATCCCAAGGGTGCCATCTAAGTAGTAACTTTAGAAGACTGAAGGTCTAATTTTATTACACCACATTTCAACCTACTAAACAATATTATTTCTAAAATAGATCATTTTTATTGGAAGTCTCCCTGATGAAAAATCCAGTAGACACCAGAGAATTTATGAACTGTATGGGTCCTTTGAACTCAATATACTGCCCATTTTAAACAACTTTTCTTGCTGTATGGCAAAATCCCAGTATCGAATAAGTGAAAGTTAGAGAGAATATGTATGTTTTGAATGTCTAAGCACACTGATATACTAAGCAGATTTTATAAATAGAGAGAGAGGGAGAGAAAGAGATTGACTGATTATATGGACAACTATAAAAGCAGGTCTTACCTGGTCCATCTGAATAAATTCTTTGTAACTACTTACTTCTGTCTGTTCCATTATATGTCTTCCCTCAATACAGCATCCATACTTCAATAGCAACTATATGAAATAATCATTGCCTGTCAATATTTTTGGACATATACTCAATCCGATTTCCAGTATTCTTTAGGCAGAGGCCAAGACCAGAGAATGAGTTAGAGCTAAACTGGCTAGCCTCTAGTCATCATAATATGTAGAGCTTTAGGAAAAAACATGATTCTGACCTGAAGCCTACATACTTTCACAAATCTTTATTCTGCATGGCTTTTTGGCTTTATTTTTTAAGCAAATAAAAAGATCTAGGAGGATGTGACTGAATTGATTCATTTGTGTCTACATTACTCAGATTTACTTGATTGGAATTATGGGGGTGAGAATGGAGACACCAGGAGGAGGTAGAGAGGAAACCACTGTTCTGTCCACATATGCAGTACACACACAGACGCACATATACACACTCACACATAAACGCCTGGGCCACATTCAGTCCCGCAGCCCAACCAACTGACTTCCCATAATAAATGCTGGCTCCCTATGCTCCTGGCTTTGTCCAAAGGAACACTCTACTGCATGTTGCTATTTACTGGCAACAGTATAATTCACTCATTTGGTCTTGTTTTATAAAATACAGTTAACTGCTATATGTAAAATTTCTGCACAGCAGATGGTTACCAATCATTATTTTCCATTTGTTTGATTTCCAGTAAGACCAAGAAAAACTGTGGAGCAGTGACGCAAAGAAAACTAGCAGCCTGCACGATAACCCAACCAGTGCCAGAAGACACATTTAAAAAAAAAAAAAAAAAGGTTACTTTTATCACATAGTAGATTAAGGCTAAACATAATTTTGAGGGCTGGGGAGAGGTTATTCACCCCACCCTCATCCATAAAAGAAAATGCCATTTAATAATTTATTTTATTTCTTAGTATAAAATCCTCTAAGGGTTTGCCTGTATATTTTTTAAGTGATCAAAGTTTCTAGAAGCAACTTATTATAACCATTAATGTTTGTCATCACACAGACTGAAATCAGTTTCTTTACCTCGAAGAGGCCCAGTTGTCTAACAGAAAATGGGAAATAGGAGCCATTTGTAGACAAGTGCCCATGCACAGAAAATTAAGCTGTAAATATCTGGACCGGGTTATTACTGGAATCTGGAAACATCTGGGGCTACAGAACAAGCCAAGCCCCATTTCCACAATGTCCAGGTAATTGCTTAAATGATTTATACCTTACTGTTTCTATTAAAAATGTCTTTAAAGAGAAACATTTGTAGGCTGGGTTCTGCAATAAAAACTGGTATCTGATTTCACTTGTACAAAATTTTGTGAAAGATGCTACATTTCTTCAAGGACATGTGCAGAACGAAACTAAACCTGGACAAAGATGGAAAGTGCTAAAAGAAGGCGCAGTCAGTCACTCAAAGGAAACAATCATAACAGGCCAGCAAATTTAAGTGGCTTATTTGTGATGAGTTTTCATCCTAATCAAAAGAAGCCATTAAAAAATTCTCTTTATGCCCATGTGACAAATATATTAAAGCCATTTGGGGTGAACTATACCTCAATATCCTCTTTCAATTTCAGTTTTAACTAATTTCTCATAAATCTTGTCTACCAAATCTTCAACTGAGTATCATGCCAAACCTATCACATAAGGGACAAATAAGCATCCCCTCCCAGATAGACCTGGGACACTTAGTTATGAATTTGGAGAGATTTAAATTGGCTCACTTAGATGATAATTGTATGGAGCCACAACTGGCCCATTCAGAATGAAAGAGCCCATTCAGAATTAATGCTTTCAAATGTTTCATCAGTTTCTCTTCTGAGTACGTACACACACACACACACACACACACACACACACACACACACACACACACAGCTGTATTCATTGGAAATAATTTTATGTTTTATTTCAGATTTTAAGCCAAGAGGACAATTATAGCTTCGTATTCTTCAAGAATTGCCACGTCTGGACCTAACAAAAAATTCAGTGACTGACAGCTGTCAACTATGGTTATGAGGACAAGGGAGAGAAAAAAAACCAGCAACAAAATAAATGATTGACCGTAACTCATGGCTCATATTTAGTGACCACTAGGTTACATTACTACCCACTCTGGGGAATCACCCAATTTTTTTCTATGAGAGGACTAAAGGAAAAATGGCTGACATTTTAGGTATGAAGAATCTGCATGGATATTTTAATTTACTTAGTTTAAAACCCCACAACTTCCTAATTATAATCAGGTAAAATTTTAAGCCCATGTCTTTTAAATCCTCCTTTGATTTAGTTTGGCTGTTGGCAAGCCACCATCACAAAGCCTTTACAATACATAGTCGTTTCTCTCAATCTCACAGATTTCAACGTATAGTTAAACAATGTTAACTTGCTTGAAGATTACTGAATGGATTCCAAAAAACCCAAAAAGCTGAGTTAACAAAGGAACTAAACAGACTGTTACAAACTGCAAAAATGTTCTTGCTACTTTAAACCTATCGTTTCACAATCTTTATTATTCTACCTATAATGTCCTACATACTTCAATAGTAATATTGAAGCTTTTTGCTGAAGATGCAGTGTTTTCATGCAATTGACTAAACAACATTTGTTCACTGTGGCTCACTTAACAGCATATCTTTGTAATAATTTAGGTTCAACGATCAGCATTGCTGATATTTTCTTCTACATGGAGTGTATGAGATCAACCTAGATTTCAGTATTAAGTGGTAAGATAACATCTAGAACTTTTCAGATCTGAAGACCTCAAATTGGACGAAAACTAGTGAGCTTTCAGTAAAGGTTATAGGTTTCCTTAGTAAAATTGTGTTTTTAGAAGAATAACAATAGAGTCTTTGTTTTTTCCGAGTTCTTTCATGAAGCACCATGAACAAGCGCTTTTCTCTGATACATCTATCTTTAGGTTCATATACACACATATAAAATAGAAAACCTGTAAGATACTGTTGACTAACACATTACACTTTCAACATTTAATCAAATTGAATTTCTCTTAGAAAATTTTATAATGCTATATGCTGTAATATTAATGACAGGTTTAAGAAAGAAACTGACCCTTCCACAAGCACACAAACCCAGCCGGTAATGAATTTGAACCACTAGAAGACAGGGTCATTGGGTGTAACACCAGCTAAACTGTTTACTGCCCAGTATTTAGTACAATATAAATTAATAGTGTCAGACACTAAATATGAAACAAAACTGTCAATTAAAGTGTTAACCAAAGACATTCACAAACTACAGCGTGAATGAAAGTTATCGTATCAACTGTAAATCAGCTTACTTTGTATCTCACATCTTATCACCATCAAGTTCCCAAGGAAATCTGTTTTGAGTACTGCCAAGCACATATTTGCACACTGCCTATTTATCAGAGAAAGGACAATTTAGAAAGAAATGCTTTAGGAGGTACTGATTTCCTACGTTCAACCAAAGGCTGAATAACCACATGTCAATCAACCCTATGTTGGCAAGAAGTCGATTTGGAAATCTCCACATCTAATATTTTGTGATTCTTTACCCTCAAAATTTTCTGACTGCAGACACAAAAGGAAAAAAATTTAAATAGGTAAAGCATAGTGATTTGAAGCCAAGTGTTAACTGCCTATAATCTAAATAGGCTATAGATTTTTGTTCTGTAAGATTTTAAAGATAGCATTATAATGTTCTGCCTTTATAAAATAGTTTAAATGATATCCTACCCAGAAATATGAAAATAGAATAAATGACCATAAGCTCTTTTTTAGGAATACAATTATAAAACTACTTTCAGGATAACAAAAAGATTATAAAGTCTTTGGTAATTAAATTACATAAAGAATATAGAAATTTCATTTTTAAATGAAACACACAATTTTAATGTATCTGTTCTTTAAGTACTTTTAAAAGCCATCTTCCAATTTTTTTTAAAGATTCATAAAAGATTAACCAAGTGATAGTCTCCCACACTTTTATCAATTCATGTCACCATTTACTGAACACCTATTATAGATCTTGTACACACATGTTGAGGAAATTAAAAATAAAAAATGAGTTAGATATAGTCTGCTCTCAAGAAGTTTCCAGTTTCATAAATGAGAAACACGAATGCCCAGCAATCTACAGAGAAAGATGATGGCACGTGATCAAAAGGAGATTTTTTTTTTAAGTGCTTAGGGAATATCAAGCAGATGTTGAAGTGGATCCTGGTTAGGGTGGCTCAAGGAGTTTTCATAGATGATGCAACATTTTGAGCTCGATGTCAAAGTCCTGGTAAGATTTCAACAGGTGGAGAAGAGCATTCCAGGGAGTAAAAAGAAGATAAACAAAGACTAGTTGGGGATAAAGTAGAGAAAAGATGGAGTTCATTCCAGTTTGATAAACATCTAACTTTCATACTGATTTTGACACATTTTGAAAATGACTGGAAGTCCCAGCTCCATAACCACTAAAGTTAATCTGCTTGTCAGTCTATTTATATCACTTACAGGGAAAAAGCACTAGCTAACAAATACTCATCAACTCTCAGGATATTAGAACTGCTGACACACTTGCTTGCAACCAATTAGTAAGCATATTTAATGAATGGTTACCATCCCTCCTGAAGGGCTTAACAAAGTGATAAATGGTCCTTGAGCTTCCTTCACTGTTTCCAAGACAATTTCTGGAGTTTCTTAAAGAGAAACAACAATGTTTTTTCATCAGCCATTGGCCACTAGCAAGATTCCAAGTTACTCAAGCTCACTAGTTGATGACTAAGCAGTCACGGTTTATATAGAACTGAAAAAAAAAAATCTTACTAGTCATTGGATTGCCTCTCCTTTTATAAGAAAGTAAACTGAGGCTCAGAGAGGTTAAATGACTTACCCAAGGTCACAAATATGATAGACTGCTGGCATCTGCTGGCACTTTTCTTCACCACTGTCACTTTCCTGAAGTACTCTTACCACCATGGTGGCAATGTTCTTAAGATTCTTCATAGACTGTTGTTGAACTTTAGCCAGACAGTGAACTATCTCGAATATGTATCATTACATCCAATTGTAAATAGATATCTCAATTTTTATGACTTCAAACCAGAAAAAATGATATTTTTTAAAAAGCAAAAAGTTTAAGATCTCATGAAATGTATAAATTTTGGTTCAGAGAAGTGATTCAATCCCAACTTATGTTAGAATCACTAGGGGAGAAAAAGAAATTGGTCATTTCTCAAAGCTTCCATTGAACTGGTCTGAGGTAGGGCTTTGGCAAGTTTCTTTTGTTTATTCTGTTTTTGGTCATTAAGGTATAGCTAGCATTTATATAGTAGACATGAAATGCATCATCAAACTTTGCTCAAATCAAATCAAATCATGTATCTATCTAGTTTAATGATTTGAACTCCCACAAAGGCCATAAATGCATTTTTTTCCAAGAGAAATCTTAAAAAAGATACACCCCACTCCTCAACGGATTTTCTTCTATAACTTCATTTGAGGTGTAACCAAATTGAGTATGTGAAGGAGAAAAAAGAGTCTAAGAGTAATATAAATCATCTTTAAAAGCATGAATACTCTTTATAATTTTTTTTAAATTATAAGGAAGAAAAAGGGGGAAATAGTTCTTTTAATTTGAGTGATCACAAATCCCATATATCCAAGATTTGGTATAGAACCTGCCATTTTAAAAAAGGAGAATATAACTTGTTTAGATTGTAGTGCTGTGTGCTAATTAATGGGCACTAGTCACTAGTTCCTAATAAATGATGTTTTCTTGTATAATTATATTAGGAGTTAATTTTTAAATTGCCAATATCATTTTTAGAAAAAGCCACATAAAACCAGTCCTCACTTAGTTTCTTCAGTCCATTCTGCCTCTAGCTGCTTCCCCAGTCCTGCAGGTGGTCTTTCACCTTCTGTCCATGCCCAGAAATGCCGCTGCACTTCCCTCCCAGCACACAGTCCAGTGTCTCCTTAATCAATTCAGACTACCTCCTCATGATCTAAATATCATATTCCAGTGGGTAAAGTGAAATTTGATTTTCCAGATGATCAAGTAACAAACAGCCCTACAGATAAACACTAGGAAAAAAGAAGGAAAAAACAACAACAACAACCTCAGTCCCCTGAAGCAGCACACAGGTATGGGTAAGAATGAATTCCAGGAGCAGGAGGATGCATGAGATAGCAAGGTTTCTGGTGAGTCTGCAAACAGTAAAATAGATAGAAAATAGTTCCTCTTCTGGCCCCAAGCACAAAGACACCTGAAGAGTTGATTATTAGAAATAGATAAACATAAAAATATATATGTATTTAGATGCACATGTGCATTACAATTATACGTCAGCAACACCTCCTGGATGGTAGCTTAGTAGCAGTGGCACTTTGATATAGTAGAGTGGATTTCACGGAAACAATTATATTAGGGCAAAACCGGGGATTTTTGCCATCATTATAAACAAAACCTTTACCACATGTTATACCATTTTCACTGTGTATTTTTAAAAAATAAACAATACAAAATAATTTCCTGTAAAGTCTTTTTACTTTGGTGATAAAACAAAATAAAACAAGGCAAAAATTAAAAATAAAACAAGGATTAATGCACTACATGTATTCATTGAGGACTTATTAAAAGAATGCAGCATAATAAAGAACTTTCAGTATTAGATTTTTTGCCCTTAAAACTTCAACTGCTTAAATATTATTGATAGAGATTTCATACTCACAGTAAAAAAAAAAAAATCCTCAAAGGGATTTTGCATAAACAGACTTATTCTTTTTCTAGAAAGACATTAGCTCAGTCTAAACATCTATTTCTCAATAAGATTATTTAGTGCTACTATCTTACCATCCATAAGTAAATTCATATTGATGATTAGATGATTAGTACTCTTAGAATTACATAAAACTTATTTTTTCCAATAGGGAACACCTACCATATTCTTAGTACATTTAAAATCTTTCCATAGAAAGAACAAGTACTGCTCGTAAAGGCATATAAAATACCTTCTAGTTTATCAGACAAAGACTCAGGCCATGTGGGGTCCCAATGTCTACATTTGGGTCATATTCCTCTCAAAAATGTTGCTTAATTCGCTGAATAATGCAAACAGAAAATCTCTCTTTAAAGAACTTTATACCAACACTATTCAAGGAGGATACCACGGTAAGGGCTAGGGGGATTAGACCTACATCTTTTGTAAGCTGGGCCTAAAATTGACTCCAGATTTGTGACTGATGAACAGAAAGTCAGTTTTAATATAGATGTGCTTTAAAAAGTAAAAATGGCTATTATTCTTAACAAGTTACATATTGAGTATTATTCTTTAAAAATGACTCATAAAATATCTTTTTAAGTACTTAAAGTCATGATTATGTTCTACTCTTTACCTCTGCTTGAATGTAATTTTTCATTTTCCCGGAAAGGATACATTTTCTAACTAACCCCGTTAACCTAATTACTCATAAAGAAATACCAAAAGTGTCCCTGACATCGATACCTTCTAAAGAAATGTATCTGTGCACACGCACAAGAGCATCTTCCATTTAGATAATCAGAACTACAATTTTTATTTAAAAGATTCCTTTAGATCTATGTAATTCCTGGCAGTAAAATTTATCACAAGCACAACATTTGCAAACAGTAAGACTGCCCTATCCATATCTTTATTTCTTCAAATATTTGAATTCAAAAGTATTAACTATTAAGCTTAAAAGACCAGTAGTACTCTATTTAATGGTATTTGTTTGATCTTAAATGGGGATTGTAATGAAAATGCCTTCAATCTTAAAGGAACCTTTTATCCTATTCAGAATAATTACCTTGTAAAATTAAAATCAGTGAATCATACCTAATTAAGATTTATAATTTAGCATCATTCAGGTATATGATCTAAGAGAAAGAATTTATAATGTTAACTTCAATTTGAAATGGAAAGGGAGAAGAATTGAATAAAAGGGAAACAGAACAGCTATTTTGTGGATATTGGCGCACTATATTGCCATATATTTACTCCGATTTCTGATTTAACCCTTTTTAAAGCCAAATATTTAATATGAAGACAACATACTAAAGGATAGGAGTGAGGTGTGAAAAGAAGGTTCCCAACTTAAATTATACTACAGAATTTGTAGATAGGGTATACAACATAGAACATTAACAAATGTGGATTGTGGCTAATACCTCTTAAAAAATCCAAGTTTACAATGCCTTTAATGCAAAAGATTCCTAAACTTGGGGTGAATTTATAATTAAATGGAACACTGTAATAACAGTTATTTCCAAGCCTTCTTTCATTAAAGTACATGTAAACTGAGAGAGCAATGCCTTGCTATCACACAGGGCAAAGATTTTTCTTCTTAGGAGGTCTCATATATAGTATTTTTCTCCACCAAGTCTAAAGAGGCATTCAAAATAAGTTTTTCTTCTTCAGAAATATCTTTAAAGCCCCCCCCCCCCGCCAACCCCCACCCACCCCCAACACACCAGTCTTGGATTACATAAAAGAATAGTTACTTTTCTGAGCTCTTTGATATTTCTCTTCCTGGCAGAGTCATCTGATGTGGGAAATATCTTTTGAAAATAAATGGTGCAACTTCAAGCGCACTCAGATCCATTACTTGCTGGACATTCCATCGTATCTCAGTTTTGATTTGAAAAAGCCGCTTGACTTCAAAATTTCATTTTAGGGATCTCTATATGAAGCTTCATCTCATTGAGCAGTATCTTGGGAAGCAACAATGTAAATGTTTTGTCCACCCATCAACACAGAATGTTCAAACCAACTAGGGGAAGGAGTTACAGATGGTGACTCACTTTTCAGGGAGAAGGGGATTGTTCCAGTTTAAGTTCAGACACCAAGTTCACAGTTCGAATATAACATCCTGCAAAGTTAATGTTACTACATGAAACAGTTATTTTTCATCTTTAACACAGCTGTCACCACATGTTTATACAGCTACAATGCCACTTCCTAATGTCAAATATCAATATTGCTGCTACTATAACAAGGTAATTATTTTTGTGTCTGCCCCTCTTCCCTAACTCAGTGAGTTGTGCTTTTATTTCTCAATGGACAGCAACTTTAGGATTCCACATTAAAAGTAGTTACTTCACTTGTGCTTGAAACTTATGTGGGGTAGTGGTGGTACAAGGCCAACAGAGAAACTCCCAAGATCTTATTTCAAATCTTACTAAAATCCTCCCAACCTATATTTAAGTATGTACCTGCCTGCAAACAGTTACAAAACACAGAGTTGCTTTTAAGAATATTTGAACAAAAATTCACGTGCTATGTGGGAACACATATCAGGCAAAAGGCAACAGAAGATAAAGGAAAATATTTCAGTCACCAGTTCATATACAGAAAGAGGAAGATACCTCATGGCCCATTTTCCCATAGAGGCTCTTACACAACAACCATTAGTACCTCTTTAGGCAGAGGTACATGGAATAACTGTGGAACAGTCAGTCTCCAAATAGGAAACCCAGTGACTTCCACAAAGCAGGCCCTTGATAAAAGTTTGTGGGTCATGAAGGTAGGGCTGGCTTCATTGCCCTGAGACCTGGGCAGGCCCACAGATCCCACGCAGAAGGACCCTGCTCTTGGGCTTAATGTTCTGCTGTTGCTGTCTTGAATTCTTAATAACAAGGTGCCGCACATTTTAATTTTGCACCAAGCCCAGAAATTATGTAGCCAGCCCTAGGTGAAGGTGACAATGTGTGTTGATGGTAAGGATAATAAATCAGAAGAATTGCAAAAAGTTTACAGCAACATCTAGAAACCAAGGGCTTCACATTACACTACTTTAAAATGTTTATTTTGAATGTTACTGTTTCCATGAATAGTATTTCCTAATGAACCAAAGCATTAAAGTAGAGGTCACTCATTCTCAGATGAGTTTACTGTCATATGTATACGGCATTTAATCGACTGTCAGTTGCTTAAAAAGCATCCAATTGACACAAGGCATACATTAAATGGTGGGGGGATGGGGGAGAGATTTCTTGGTTTCCGTGTGTCAAATAAAATGCAGCTTCTGTTCTCTTGCCAGCAATATAGCCACAAGTGGAATGGGATAAATATATAAATTACCAGCAGGAATCAAAACTCATAGGAAAGGAACTGAATAAAGGTATTTTCAGCATTAAGATACTGAAAAGAAAACATTTTGCAGGTATTTTAAATTACGTATTCTGCAGTAAGAAAATATTTTGTAAGTTATATATCACTAGTGACTTTTAATAAATACTATTCATATGGAAATGAGAACAAAATTCTAACAAGAAGCAATTTTTCCAATATCATTTAAAAAATACGTTCTAAAAAAGATTTCCCAGCATAAAAATACAAATACTTAAGCCAGGTTGCAGGGTAAAAAAAAAGTATAACCTTGGGCCTTCCTGTAATAAGTCATGCATTCTACTTTCAAGATGTATCAGTTTCAAAAATGATTGGAAGCAGTAATGCTATAAATGCTTTGTGAAAGTCAGAGTAGTTCAAATAGAAGCAAACATATCCCTTTATACATATATTCCACATAAATACATTTCCGTTGAAATTCTCCTTTGAATTCACTGCTTCTAAATATACTCTGAAATAGCAGCCCACCATATGCATCGTTAAGCAAAGTGTCAATATCCAAATAACAAGACAACAAGCAGATTTGTTGCATAAAATATGTAAATATGATTAACAGAAAGTGCCATATGATATCTCATGTCTGGATGGTCTCTGATCACCTATCTTTTCTGCCGGCTCAGTCACTTAACTAAGACCATCGTCAACAGGTACGGTACTCGGGTGTTGTGCACAGGCAGAGCTCCTGAGCTGGCATCTGTGGTGCTGCCCTGAGGAAACTTACCATACCCACCTGCTTTTCATTTGCTCCAAACTTACAGTACAATGTGGTTTTTTTTTTTTTCCATATTCTTGCCTACCTTTTTAAAATTTCCACTATCTGCATTTCCTCAAGAACAACTGTCATTTGAATGATAACATCAAAAACATCAAAAGGATCAGAAATCAGCAATCATATCAAAGCAGCTATGCTTGAAATTTCTATAAGTTAAATGAAAAAGTTGGTAAAAATTCAAGTTTAGGGGGAAAAAGAAGAAAATTACGAAACCTCACCATGAAAAGCACTTGCTAAACAGGCATTTATTTGCAGTCTTTCAAAAAAAAAGTCTTTCATTTTAACAGATTTTAAAAAATTAGCTATAATCTGGTGTGTGTGTGTGTGTGTGTATGAGAGAGAAAGAGTTAATTGAAAAGTGGAATAATGTTTGGATTTGAAGTCTTCCAAGTAGTATCCAAAAATAATTTCTAAGTTCAATTGATTTTAATAAAGCATTAGATCTTGTATATCCCAAATGAAACAGACAATGATAATAAGTTTTTTAATTAAAAGAAAAAAATGCATTGTTTTCTGTGCCATTTGTTTATTCTAGTTTATCAGTGACCAAAGATAAAAAAGCAAGTATGCTGATTAATCAAGTCTTGCTGATCAGTAGCACGTCAATATTTCACACAAATGTCTGCAGAACTGTGTCTCCCAATCCAAAATTTATAAATAAATTCCTGGTAATTAAAATTATTAGCTCTGCAATAATAAATGGTGTACTTCACAAAAGAAGTATGTAAAATTTGTTCTCAAGCATATATTGATCAAAGACAAAACTGCAAACATTTGTATCAAACTAAGGTTCTAAGAACAAACTAGAAAGTACAAAACATAAAAGCCTGCAATTGTTTCAAATACACCTAGCAATTCTGTTGATTTGGACCATTAAAACTGATTACTTAATTAGGCAATCATTCAAGGCATCCAAACACACACAGACAAAAACAGCGAGTTATTAGCAATAGCCGTCTTCACCTTGAGATGAAAATTCTGAAAAATGTTGCAGACACTTAAACTTTCAGGATCTGCCCCATGCATAAACTAAGCAAAATACTAAATTCTAAAAGGCAACGGCCCAAAACTCAGGGGGAAAAAAAGAATTTACTTAAATAATATCACTCATCTGTTTTTTCAGGTGGCTAATGTTTTAAACCATCTTAGAAATGTCAAGTTATAATACATATTGTCTCTAGATTCTTGGAAGTACTATTTCCTTTCTCCCCTCTGGTCATACTCTTGTACTATCTAAAAGTAATTAATGAAAATTTTGCTCTCTTACATGTCTATCAGGAGTACCTGCCTTCACAGTTCCTGCCTAACATGAATAAAAACAACAAAAAAAGACTTTCCATTTATTGGGGGAAAAAAAGTACTGGAAACTCAGCTGTAGGAGTCCTTAATACAACTAAGGAAAAAAACTCCTATGTTTTCACTCAGAAGACATCAGAGACATTTTTAAGAATTTCACTGATTCACTGCAGTCAGGAGAAAGAAAAATACTCTGTTTTCAAAAAAGGGTGGTTCCTGAAATAATTCCAAAGAGACTCTATAAAACAGTCTTTTTAGGAGAAGAAAAAAGCAAGTCAACTCACACATACAGCTTCCAAGCTTCCAAACAGAAGTCTTAGCCTCTTCCAGGAAAACAACAGTGAGACTTTATTACCCTCTTATGATTCTTTCATTTCAGACATGATTAATTAGCAAGTATTACACTTCCCCAAACTCCCACCACACTCTTTGTGATCTATCAGCCTAGTTGTTGATAGACTCATATGAAATAGCAAGTAGCCACCAGCAGTAAAAGACAAGTGTCCAAAAACTCTATTTCAAAGAAGGCACACTTCTCTACTACCTCTGCCTCCCCAAATGAAGCAGGCTGTTTTTAACTGCTTTCACCAAAAAAAATTTTTTAACTTGTCATTTTCTTGATAATACCGTTTAAAGTTTGAATAATACATGCAATATCCTCAGTGTTCAAGAATATATGGCATATTTCATGTGTTACCTACCTATATTTTTTAAACTGAAATTCCAAAAGTCTTGTGAGTCCCTGTAGTTCATACTGATAACCATCCACGTGCACAATTAATAAACAACAGAGATGATGGGAGCAAGCATGTTTTGGGAAATAGTTTTTATTGCAAAAAAAATGTTTCTTTCCCAAACAGAAGCTAATATGTCACACTTACAATGAAGATGGGAAACAGAAGTAAAGGACTAAAAGAGAAGATGAAGGGAAGAGAGCCACTCTGAAATCTGAGTGAATGAAAACTCTCTGTATATTGTTCCAAAACCCTGTTTCAAAATAATTTTCCCTTTAAAACAACATTTTCCAAATGTCCCTGTGAACCAAAAAGCCAGCCATAACTGAATGTACTATAAATATGTATTTTACTAATCATCAATTTATAAAGGCTGAAGTTTCCCCCTTCAACCTTTCAACTGTTATATCCAAAAAACTTCACACGTAGTACAGTACTAATAAATAGATCCTGTTGGTTCCAGGAAACATTTTTTAAAATCTATTCTGGTCAAAATATCCTTGCTTTTTTTCTGTTGTATTAAATTTAGGATCAAAAACATCAAAGCAGCTTCCACCTCGGACCTAACTTTAGAGGATCAATGTGACAAGGCAGTCCCTGATAGATGTTTCTCTTGATAAACGACTTGTTCAAAAGAGACATTGTAGCTTTCATTTCCTGACCACAACACACTTTTAATTTGCAACAGCAGAGCTGCCAGAGTGTGAGCATTTGCCCACTTTCCAGCCTTTTAGGTTTGTAGCTCTGGCTCCTATAGGCCACACATTTGAGACAAACAAAATCTAAAAATAATCAGAGTTATAGAATTACAAAATAGGAGTCACTAATGCCACTCTATACATATGCACAAGTGTCTACTTTATAGATGTATATATAAACTTTTCCTCCACAGAATTCTGGTGTATGATAACAAGCTTCCTGAAAGAACATCACTTGCACAACGGGCATTTAAACACACAGGGAAATTATGTGACTATTATTTAATAGTAAGCGGAGACGGGTGGGGGGGCAATTTATACACTTAAATCTGCTGTTAAATGTCATGAATTATATGACTGCCTACCCCATCATGTTTTTTACATATTACTGCAATGATTATTATTACTACTACCCAGAAATCAGATTTAAGTATCAATACGGTGAACAGTCAAACCATCCAATTTCTGCTCTCAGCACATTGTCCGAGCTCCGATTTAAAATTTATAAATGTAATATCCTCCTCATCACAGGCAGCAGCCCAATCTGCTCTGAATATATATTACAGCTTTAACATCACAGAGGGAAATCGCCCATCTGGCAATCCCATTCGCTCCGACAGCTCCAGGGGAAAAAAAGCTGTGCTCTCTCCTCCTTAAAACATTTCTCAGGGCAAATTATGTGCATCTAAAATAAACAGTCTTCTTATTGATCGCTTCAAAGTCAACAAGTTCCAAATGCAAAATTCAGTCAAATCCTTCCTATCGTGTAAGAGTGGTGTGTGTTTAGCTCAATAGTCACCAGAGTCCAACCAGAAGTGTCTGTCGCGCATCGGCTCTTGTAGTCCCTTTCCTTGTATTCACATTTGTGTTATGAGACAGCAGTAACCGCGGCCACATTACAGACCCCTGGTAGCTTTGCCCCACTGCTATTTCTTTCTTTCATATTCTCCCTTTCCTTCTTTCTCTCTTTTCAGGGTGAATGCATGGTGGTGGGGGTATATGTGACCAAAATAAAACAAAACAAAAACAGAGTTTAAAGTGGGCATATCCTTTGGTTATGAAGAATACTTTTAACATCTTTTTGTTGTTGTTCCCTCCTAGACTTAATTGAATATCACAAAAGTGTACACATGGCATGGTCACAAGAGCTATTGAAAACCTCCCTCACTCCATTTATCTGACCTTTTTTTTTTTTTTTTTTTGTAAAGAAAGAGGAAAGAGATTTCAAACAAAGTCAATTTCAGTGCCTGATTATTTAATTCTGTCGCAGGTTAAAAGTAAGAAGCACTGACAGGCAGACAAGTGAATGGCAAGGGGAAAAAAAAACTATCACTGTTCCTCAAAAGGCACTACAGACTTTTAAGCAATCAAAATATATTTTTTATTTTCATGTAAAAAATATCCTTTCACTCACTCACCCAAAAAACCACATTCAGAAGAACTGATTACTCCACAAAGTGGAAGAGCAGAGTCAAATTGCATTAATAGATTGAAAAATAAAATTCATACACTTCTGTGTGTGTACATATATATATTTTTTCATTAATAAGCTGTTTTTCCCCACACTCCTGCCCTCTCCCCTCTCCACCCAGCCCCCTCTCCAAAAAAACCCACACTGAGTTTAACTAATTTACATACGATTTGACTTCAGCGGTTATCCTAGTGCATTACTAGTAACGTGTAACTTTGGGATTACAGTTAAAACCGATAAAGGTGGACTCCAGTAATCTATTAATCAAAACTGAAATATACAAACAAGTGATAGCAAAAGCAAACAAGCATTTTGACAGATTAAAATGTACATATATATTTTTAAAAGGAATTCTATATCATGAGCAGCTGCTTTCCAAGCAGAGTCTTCAATGGTTTTATCATGCTATTTAATTTGTCTTTCCTATTTAGATGCAAAGGAAGTAAATTCCAAAACTGACATACCATAAACACTGGTGCTACTGATCATTTCTTGCTGGCAGCACAAAAAGCTGAATTGGATTTCTCACAAGCAGGAATTCCAAAGGTTGCTTTTCATTAAAGCCACTTTTCCTCTCAGCTATCAAATGTCACTGCCTTGAAACGTGGGCCCTTTCGTCAGGTATTCATTTAACCTACATGCATATAATTAAGGGGGAAAGCAACATCAACAAAAAGGGGATCTCAGATCACAGGAGAAGAAAGAAAGGAAAAAAAGCACATGACCAGGAATGCAAGTCCATGTCAATTTCACTCACTCCCATTGAAACTAACAAGAGCTCTGGGGAGGACGGTAATAGGATCAGTGGATTGTATATACCATTAAATTATACATCTTTCTCTCCCGTTCCTTGCCAACAATACGCCCACCACGCTGTACCCCCTCCAAGATGATATGCTTACATTTTTCTGCAACCGATCTTCTGACATTTTCACGTTCCCCCAGCCACGAGATTGTAATTTAACCTCAACTTTTTGTGTGTGCAAGATTCTTATTTACACTTCTTATTTACTTAGAAGTTAGTTCCCGAAGAAAGTCTAGCCCCACCCTATGGCACTGCTTTCTTTTTCTTTTCTTTTTTTTTTTTTTTTTTTTTTGAAGTAAAAAGATAGTAATAAGTAAGCCCAATATAGCGGAAAATGAGATTCTTGCAACCGCGAACTCTTAATCCCACACTATTGTTACAATGATTAAGCAGCAAAAATATGCATTATAATGTTTCAGGGCTACTTTGTACAGAGAAATTAGACAGCAGGTTGGCGTACAGAATAGAAACGAGTGCAAATTAAATTTAATGTTAACGGCACAACTCGAAGATCTCTCTTCATTACAGGTCTTGGATTTATTTATAGTCTTTAAAAATTAAACAAACAAAAACAAAAACAAATTTAAACAGATGGTAGAAAACTAGGAAGCTCCTCTTACCTGAACGCGCGGAGCGAAAACCCGATAGGTTAGCGTAGCATCGATCCGATGTGTTTGCTGATGAATGGAAGCTAGGGTTAAGTGAAGGTGCCTATGATTTGAAATCATTCCAAGTTTTTGAAGGGAAGACGGACTGCAGCCTCTGCCATGTTGGAATTTCAAACCCAAAACAGCTGCTTGGAAGGAGCCAGCATGCCAGAGGCTGGGCGCAGGCGCAGAGCGCCGCCGAGCCAAATTCAAATCACTTTCACACTAAGAGCCAAAGATCAGTTTTCAAAGGAGAGAGGGAGAAAGAGACCGAGGCTGCCGTGAGGGAGAGAAAACGGGAGGCAGTGGCGAGAGGCGGGCTGTGGAGAGAGACGGGCAGCGGGAGGACCGAAAGGGAGAGGGAGAGGCGCACGGAGCCCGCGGAGCTGGAGGGGGAGAAAGGGAGGCGGGAGGCGAGCGGCGAGCGAGCTAGAGACGCGCCAGAGATTCATGGGCAGGGAGGGCTCAATGGCCGCGCCGCGCTGGCCGGCCGGCCGCTCGGGTCATGTTACACGGCCGGGGCTGCGGCGGCCGCCCAGCCTCGCCGACGCGCTCACGCGGCCCGGAGGGGGCCCCGAGGTCATGATTACGCGCGCGGGGAACCGGAGCTCTCCTGCCTGCACTCTCAGGCTGCCCAACCTGGGGAAAGGGGAGCGATGCCTCAGGGGGAAGGGGCGTTTCTTTCCCACGCGTGACCGGCCGGCCCTCGCGCTCCGAGCCCGCTTTGGAGGGCTCTCCGGCCCGCCGCCCCTCCCTGCCGGCTCCGGGCCCTCTCGACAGCTGCGGCCCAACCACCCTTCCCCACCCACCACGACTCCGCGCACAGGACGGGATCTGGCCCCGAGAGCCGGGACCTCACCCGCACTCTCCCCTGGCCCCCCAGCACCAGGCAGAAAATGACTTTATCTGCCTAGAGGAGGCAACTTCGGGGAGAAAATCCGAATTAGCCCAGTTCCCCTCCCCCGCTGCCCTGTGAATAAATAAAATCCTAAGTGTCTAGGTGTGCGGTCCACTCTCCCGCTCTCTGGCTCCCCTCCCTACCTCCCCCAGGCGGCTCGGGCAGGGGAAAGCAGCGCCCGGGGGCCCCGATGCGGGCGGCTGGTGCGCTGGCATAGACGTTAGGCTTCTGCTTTCCCAACCCCCTTCTATGGAGCAATCTGGGGACCCAGGATTGGGAAGAGAGTAGGGGCTTTGTGGTGCTGGGAGCTGAGGAAGAATGAAATGTGCAGTTGAGTGTGTTGCTGCATCCCAGGGAGCAATGCAGTGCTGATTGTCTGTTGCTGAGATAGCCTTTTGTTCGGAACATAAGGTTTAAGAAACACACACACGTTTTCTGGGGTCTCTTGTTAGATGTAAATGTGCTGCATCCAGACGCTTACTATGCAGTGTAAGCTCAGTTGGTTTACTAATCACCCCGCCCCACCCCCAAACAACCAGGATCATTTGAATGGGAACCTCATTCAGACTTCTAGAATGCGAGTATTGCCTTCAACCTATTTCATTCTAGACTAGCCAACCATCCAACTGAGATAATAAAGCAAACAATAACATTTGATCATGATGTCTACGAGATAATGTGCCCGGCAAAGTTCCTTAGGAATTGTAATGAGAAAGAGAGTGAGTGGGGTAATAATTTCCTAGTTTTCATTAAATATGACTTTAATAGATAAGTGGTAAGTTTATACTTTGGCCAGATGGACATCCGGTCCTCTATATTTCAACTAAGCTAGACGTGAAAGAGGCAAATTAAATATTCGACCAGAAGCCCATCAAGCTGAAAATGCTACCTTTGAAGGCTGGAACCGAAAACATACTTGTTTAGGACTAACCCTCCTCTTAACGGTATTCACATTTCCTCCGCTTCTCTGCCATAGATTTTAATAGACTAAATTGCAGCTCTCCAGATGATGAAATGCAGCTTTTAAGAAAAAAACAAATATATACTCTGGAATTAATTTCATTCTCCTTCTGTGATTTTCTTACCTTTGAATGGAGAGCTATTGAATGGATGCATTTAGCTAACACAATGAAAAAGAAAAATTATTTTAGTTAAATCTAGGCAGATGACAGAATTTAAAAGACAAAACAAAGTGGTTCAAGATCTTACTAAATATTTCTAGGGAATGAAATCTCTGTTTGGAATGGATTTGACCTTTCTGTGCATTTTTTTAAAAAACCAGGCTTCAAAATAAAACAGAAGAACTTTATTCTGATGTAACAGAGAACACCGAAGCCCCTTTAGATATATTTTACAAGATAGCTTTAAAAATATTATGAGAAGTTCCCCATTGGATTTCACCACAAAGAAATAAGTGTAGGAAAGCATCTATAGGTCACTGTTGGATTGAGTACAGATAAATTCAACAACAACTGTGAAGAATTTATAATTTCAGTTATTGCCCATGTGGAGAATGCTGATCAGAAGTCCTCTGTACAATTCAAGCAAAACTGCTCTGTCCTTGTTAAAAAAAAAAGTTCAAAGCCCATCAAACTTTAACACTAAATTCCTAGGACTGAATTTACAGTTCCTCATGTAAACCAAAATACTGAATAAAAGAGAAATAATGGAATAACCACAGAGTAAAAAAAATACATTTTGATGGTCACCTTAAAGCAATTCATTTTCAATATCTAAAACAAAATGAGCCCTACTTTCGAAAGGGGGCAGGAAATGTGTGGTTAGCATAAGTTTATTAACACATAAATAGTACTTTTTTCAGTTCTCTTATATTCATTTGAAATATAGATAATAAAGTCATCATTCAACATACAAATGAACACAATTAACTTTAGAATCAAAGGAAAACTGTTCAAAAGAGCACAGCTTGTATTTATGCTTTCCAAAGTGTCCAAAATTACATATACTCCCAGGGGGAAAAAAAAGCTTATGTAATAGAATATTATGGGATTTGCACGACTAATAAAATTCACAGTGGAGTTTGTCATCCTACTATTTCTAGCTTTCTTTTTTTCTCTTTTAGGTGTGGGTAAAGGTTGGTTTTCTTCAGTTACATTTTGGAAGGAATATGAAACTTTGTTTTTCAAAAAGATTCATTATTTGTTTGCAAAATTAGCACAACATTTACAGCTTTTGTTGTCTTAATAAAACTATAATGATGCAGTATGATTAAACAGCATTTTAATAGTCACCATATTCTATCTTTAAGTTTTAGTCTTAAGAAATGTTTCTGGTAGTAACTGAAATCTATCTCTATATTTTATGAAACTTTTCTTGTGATGGCATGAGAATAAGAAGTTGAGTCTTTAAAGAAAGCTGATTGGCTAGTCAAGGAAATAGTTAATTCACAGTTAAAACTGTGCAAATTTTTTCCCCACTGCATTACATACACTGCTTATCTCTTTCTTTTAATTTTTTAATGCAGAGAGGATATATATAATGAATTTCTAATACACAGTATATTCTGACTTGGGCTTTTTAAGAAAATCAAAAGAAAAATAAACGTAAGTATTATTTTTTCCTTTAGAAAAGTGAGTGTGTGTGTGTTCCTCTCAAGCTAATTCAGAGGGGGAGAATTCTTTTACTTTTTCCCGTTCTTATTCTCAATACACATATATACAATAACAACCAAAGTGAAGGGTAAGGAAATAAGTAAGGTGACGTTGAATGTGATTTTGCAGATGACCATAAGTTTGTCTGCACCAGACTAAGAATAATTTGATCAGGTTAGACACAGAAATGTGCTTTACCTATGTGATGGGACAGGAAAAAGAGGAAAGATTAGGGTAGATAGAG
Source organism: Camelus bactrianus (assembly GCF_048773025.1). NCBI lineage: Eukaryota > Metazoa > Chordata > Mammalia > Artiodactyla > Camelidae > Camelus > Camelus bactrianus. Next base: position 46,857,048 of record NC_133543.1, read on the forward strand.
TGTAGAGAAGATGAGGGAGATGAGGGTGACAAGATGCTTTACAGAGAAAAACAAGCTTCTCTAATGCTTGGTTTATCATGAAATGCTCAACACAATTCAATTTAATTTTTAAAGCTGCTTTTAGTTTTAAACTCAATGATTAACTATTTTAATAAAACATTATAGTAATATTTTCTTCCAAACTACTGTGTCAAAAAACAGTCCAAGACTTAGTAGCTGTTTATTAGACCTACATATTTTTTTCATATTGCTCAAAAAATCTGAAGTAAGTCTTACAATAATGCAAATTATTGGCACAAAAAATTTTAAATGTTTCCATAAAATTGCAGTTCATTTTAAGGATCTTCATTTTTACTCCAATTCAACTAAGACTACTGAGAAGTCCTTATGTACTAACGCCACCGCTCCCCTCAAAAAACTAGTGAAGACCTTGACCTTTTTTTTGTGAAATTACTCAATTTGTTAGAATTACACTTGAATACAGGTACTGTCAAATGGTATTAGAGTGGTCCATATATCTCCTCCATGATCTAAACCTACAGTGGAGACATAATCAGAACATTCTGTGATAGGTTCACCAGAGATGTTTTCTTGGTTTATGCAAAAGCGTTTTCTTCTAATAACCTGAGGATTGCGTGTTTTCATTCACTCTTTAAATGGTGGGAGTGTTCATATATTTGCAGCAACCTCTGCCTGATTTTGCATGATTCTCAACTTCATTAAGACACACATAACTACACTTACTGTGGCTAAAAAGTATTGCACTAAAAACTGCAGAGAATAGAAAGAAAACTGACATTAATGTTTTATGGTTGTGGCCAGATAAATATAGTTCAAAGTGAATGTTGTCAGTGACTCATAAAGGGGTTCTGTCCAGAAGATATGGGTTCTTTCCCGAAGGAGAGAGCAGTTTTCCTGGCCTTTGTAGTCTCAATCTTCCACTTTCCAATACAACAAAAGGCTTGTAGTTTGCATACACCATGTTGTTTGTCCCCTTGGTGCCTTGCTTTTCATTGTACCCTGGTTTGCCCTCCCCTTCTGCAGGCTAACTCCCTTCAGATTCTCAGCGCTTAACCTCCTCCAAGGAGGCTTCCCTGCCTCCCTAGGGGTGGCTAAGTATCTTTCCCCTGGGCTCTTTTCAGACTCTGTATCTCTTTCCCTCTCTGCACTTTCACATCATTTTAAAAGTATCTTTGTATTTGACTCCTCTGTTAGATTGTAAGCCTCTTGAGGGCAGGCATCTTCATTTTGTTTTTGTCACCCCTCCTCCCCACACCCAGTGCTTAAAAGTGATGATCCTGATTAAATGTTTACTGAGGAAATTAATGAGTTAACATGTAGAGGAAATAGGGATTCAAAAAGGCAGTAGGGGAGGAAATTATCAGAGCCTTTGCAGGAAAAAGCATATAATCTAGTTTGGTTGAGCCTTTGCTTTACACAGGTACAAAGAGGGAATAATGATAGGAAGGAGAATGAGGGATGCATTATGGAGGAACTTCATTCAGTCTTTGGATGAGAGGTTTGCATTTCAGTAGGTAGGTAACAGGAAGCTCTGCAAGGTTTTTAAGCAAGAGATTTATGAGGTCTGAGCCCTGCTTAAGAAGATATAGCTAATAGAACTGGAAATGGGGAGACCGCTGGGAAGTTATTGCAATGGTCTATCATTTTCTGGTCCCTCAAACTGTCAATCTGTCTTGTAGGGTTTGGTGATATGCTTCCTTGCCTTTTTTATAGATGGTCTATCTGTATTGATTGCTCAAAACTGAGCATTCATTTTGTAATATTACAAAATGTCAGTGTGTTTAAAGGCATTCATTTAATGTCAAAGATATAAAAAGGGACAATACATTGGAATGGAATGTTTTTTTTCCCTCAACCTGAACGTAGTCTTTCTTCTCATTATTTTACCTCCCCACCCTCCCCACCACTGCTACATTACAATTAGTTCCACTCAGCCTGTGCTTTTAGCTTAGCAGGTATTTCATTTTCAACAGAAGCAATGCCTAAAGATAAGAAAAGTTCCTCCCAAGAGTATGTTTAAGCAAACAAAATAAGCATGGTGAATTTGGTTTTTATATACTGGATAAAAATACAGATGCACATTTCCTTCATTTAAAGTATATTAAAGTTTCCTAAACAGGATTTTTAATTCATTTAAAACAGCATTAGGTTAGGTGGGCTGTTGGTGCTTTGAATTAATGTGCAAGCTGTTAATCTCCATAGACCTGGATTTAAAATTAGACAAAGCAATAATTAGTTTGGCACCATCATTTCACTACCCAGAGGGTAATAATGTAGGTCATAAAATACTACAGCCTGGCACAAGTTTTTTTGTACAAAACAAGGATCTAGTATTAGGTGGTGTTGGGGGGAAAAAAAAACCTTGTCACTGGGAAGTACAGTGGCTTAGCTTTTGATATATGTTCCACTATTTCTAAAGAGACCTAAATTCAGAAATTCTTACCAGGTTTTCCTGTTTAAGGTGATTCTTTCCCATCTAAGTGATACAAAGGAATTGTAGCATCTCTCAGTAGCTGGTGTTTGTTCCCTAGCCCCCTGTAATAAGTTTCCACACAGCATTCGTGTATTTAGTCACAGAATTAAGATTTTAATTTGCACTAACTACACTTTTATTTTGCTGTAGTTATTTTCCCCACCAGTTTGCCATTTCATTAAATTATAACAATGGCATACTGTAAACATTTTTTAAAATATAAAAGTGTTGCATTCAAGGAAGTGCTTACCCTATATACCTTGATTTGTTTTCATGGCAAATGACTACTGGCAATATCAATAATTCAAGAACAGAAACAATGAAAATACAGAGGAATTGCATTTGGATACTTCTTCCTGTCAATCATCTTTGCCAGATTCCTATTTGAACATTCAGAAAATGAGGAAGACATCAGATCTAGCCTTAAGTATGAGTAATAGTTTTCTATTTCCTTACACTGCTCACCCCAACTGAGCTTTTAAAGCACAGGTATCTTGGGTGTCTCTGTGTAGCTTAATATTTCCAGCTATGGAAATAATGTTTTAATATTACATTGAAAATGTATTTCATACAATATACATGCACAGACTTTCTGTTTTACATAAAGCGATATGCATGCACCTGTGTGTATCTCTATATAGAAACTGTTCAATGTATTAGATGAGTATATTCACAAATCATTTAAGTTGAGCTTTTCAACTGATGTGAGCTACTGATACAAACTTGCTAATGATAATTATAGAACTGATGCTGATTTAGTCATTTCAAAAAAGCCACGGAGGCATAATTAGTGTCTGAATGGCCTCAATATTGCATTATTAGGAGGCTAGGGTGAAACTTGAAATGAGAACATCAAGGCTGATAACAGAAAAGAAAACATGAAATACATACATAATTCATTCTGAAATATTATAAAGGTTTATAACCAGAAACAATAATTTGCAGAAAGCATCTCATGTACTGGAGCCAACTGCAATCATTTGGTCAACCTGTTAAAGATCAAATAGTATATTCTTAGCTATTCTCAGTGGTGTCTTTGTAATAAAGTAGCAGCAAATAGACACTGTTTGCTTCTGGTCACTTTTAAAGAATGTTCAGTTTATCAGTAGGGACTTTAATCTCAACCTTAATAGAGTACAAAAGCAGCCTTGTTCCTGTGCTTCTCTCCTTAAGGCCACAAGCCATGTGCGTTTTTTAAATTCAAAAGAAGAAAAATAAAATTCTTCTGAGAACACTAAATATTGTGTTTTTCTTCCCAGTCATTTTCATTCACCATTCCTTTTTTCATGTTTCTCTTCTTCTTTTTCTTGCTGATACACAAATGCTCCACCGTACCTCACAGTCACCAGAGTGAGGACACGCAGAATATCTATTTAGTATCCTCTGCCTTGGACCCCTGCCAGGCCAACCATTATCAAGTGACCTGGTGTGCTGGTTGACTAGAACATTATAATTCAAAAATCCCCTGGTTTGGTAGTCTCTTTTATTCGGGGGCAACAGATATGAAGAATGGCTCTCAAACCATGTAAAACATAGGAATAGACTATAATTTTAGTCATTCTTTCTCCTTGGCATAAGTGTACAAGTAATCAGACAAAGGCACCTTTAAATATAAGCTGTCTGCCATCTAAAATGCCCACTTCCAATGTGGCTGTCATCATTACTATTACAGTTTCCAAAAATGACATGTTTGGATTGTACAGCATAGGAGAAATCTGGGCTGTAGTTTAACACGATGAATAAGTATAAATATTGTCCTTTGCTTTCTAATGAGGTATCATACCTACAGAACAGTCAGATTTTCAACTATCTGGGTGAAGAAAGGGTGAAGAGAACCATAAGTAGCCAGGATATTTGTTATGGAAGAGTGGAAAGGATGAACCCTCGGATGCAGATTGGTGTATTATGTGGATCAAATATGGTGCAAGAGACCAGACTATCTATCTATCTATCTATCTATCTATCTATCTATCTATCTATCTATCTATCTATCTATCTACCTACCTACCTACCTACCTACCTACATATCAATCAAACAATCAAGTTAATTTATTTACTACAGTCTCTCCATCCTCCCACAATATGTGGTAAACACTGAATGTTAACTATGTCCTTGGTAAATTCAGAGTCATTGACTTGCAGTCCCCTACGGAAACAGGTAGAACTACCAGAAAGCTGTGTGTTTCACACTTCCTGGTCACTACAAGAAATTACAGAGCCTTTCTATCCCACCTTTTCCATACTGATGAATGAAATAGCCAAATTCAGGATTTTATTAAGGATGATTTTGGCTGCAAATAAAAGAAGGAACAATTAACAACAGCTTAAGTACTAAGGAGTTTATTATCTCTCAATAGAAATTTATGAGTAGGGAAGTTTTTTGGGTTTCTGCTCTACTATCTTGGTAGTGATATTTCCTCTAGGTTACAGGTACAACAGCTTCAGATGTCACTAGAGAAAAGAATGCATCCAGTGGAAGAAGAGGTGTGTTGTTCTACATGTCTCTTTTCATTTCTAAGGAAAGTCCTTTCATAAGCCATCAGGGGATTTACTCTCACCATTACTGGGTCACATTTCTGTATTTAAACCATGACTGACAGGGGAGTGAGACCACTGGGACTGCCTTAATAATAAATCAGTCCTTGTGCTGAGAAAGGGGTCAACTATTGATGAACACAGAAACAAATGTGAAGTTCTCTCATCAAGAAAGAAAAAACAGAGGTGGTCATGGTGGCAGAGTTTGTAGAATGGCTGTGCAGGGCCACCATTCTATACAGTACCAGGAATCCCATTTTTACCATGGTTGCTGTGAATGGTGCTCCCTGGAGTTGTTGCACTGCACAACTGAAGTGTTTGCACATTACAACCTGTATATGAACAATATATACAATCTATTTTACTGGACATAATTTTTAGCCCAGTGGTATGGATATGGGTCAGTTTTTTTATGATCTAACATATCTTCATTTTAAGAGCCTACTTTTCCTAAGTTTCAATGGCTCACAGCACAGGTAAGAGGCCATCATTTTAATTGCTTTCTGACTTAAGCAAATAATAGAGATATTGATTGGCTAAATATAATAGTAAAATGAATGAAAGCATTCAATATTAACTTTAAGAATTTAAAGTAAAAAAGTATGTGGTCTAGCACATGGGAGACACTCAACAAATACTAGTTGAATGACTGAATGAATGAATGGAGTTAAGTTCACATACAAAAGAAACAGCAAAGAGGTAAAATTAAGGCACTCTCTGATAAGCCATTCTTAGAACCTCAGAGATAAGAGAGAATTAAAAAATGCAACAGAAAAGATTTGGGATAGACATTATTGTTGCACCAGAAAGGAAGTCAAGCATTGGGCCATTAACAAGTTCAGTTACTCAATGTGAGGATTTTGAAGAAACACTTAGTTTTTATCTGTGATAAATTAAAGTACAGTCAGTGAACTTAAACTTATATAAAGTGTCACTTCATTGTATTGACAGATAGTGAGAAAAATAATGAGTTTTCACTTGAAATAATTTTCCATAGGATCACTGTCAATGTTTACCTTCCAGAAGGAGGAAGGGAGAGAGGCATGGGAGAGGAGGGGAAGGAAGGAGTGATATAAACACTCAATAATTTAAGATGTGTAGAAGCATGACTTCAACTTTAAGAAATACCTACTTATAAATATTATTTTAACTGCTACAATTATACTTTTTAGAGCTAAACAATTCAGCAGCATGCTCGTGTCAGACCCCATGTCATGAAGGCCATTTGTGCTTCTGCTGCCATAACAATAGCAACTTTATTTCCTTTCTCCCATTCACATTTTTCCTGTAACAGTCTTGATTTATTCTATTTCCACAATTAGCATGTACTAAATCTACATTTATGATAACACTACTCCATAAGATTGGTGTTAGTAGGTTGTCACAGTGGGCATTCTACTGGAGAACAAATATAGACACAAACTCTATAAGGAACCAATGGAACTTTTTCTATGATTTCTATGGAGCCAAGCTAGTCACCTTGCTGGTTCTAAGTAATCTGTCTTTTCTATTTCTCTTAGTCTCTTTTGGAGACTCACTCAGTTAATTCAGTAATCTTCCTCTTCTATCCTTTCCTTCTTGTGAGGGGCAATCTAGGGCCTGTTTTTGACATGGGGGCTATGGTCCACATCCATACTCTGTCTTCACTGAAGTTTAATTCATTCTAACTCGGTCTTGGTGCTTCAGCCTTTATATCAGATACACTTGTAGTGGGTATCTATGGTCCTCTCATGTGGTCTTCAGCTTGTATGATCCAAGAATCATCTGGTCAAGGTCCAACGCATGTTGCCTCTTGTCCACTGAAATCCTCTCAGCTTTTCTGCATCCTTCTTGAAAGCTCTTAAAGAATTTTTTGTTTGTTTGCTTTGTTTGGGTTGGAGGGGGGCATAATTGCTTATTTATTTATTTTTCATGGAAGTACTGAGGGTTGAACCCAGGACCATGTGCATGCTAAGTACACACTTGACCAATCACCTAGACCTTACCTGCCTCTTGAAGACTCTTTGGATATTTTCCCAAACCATGCTTCGTGTCTGCCCTCTGAGAGTCTGTCCTCAGACCTAATCCTGTAGATATCTTACTCATTGCTCCTGTCCCACAGGAACACCCTGACGAAAAGAGAGGATGGAGAGGGGCAGCAAGAACCCATACCTATAGCTAAGTCCTATTCCTCTGCTCTCCTTTAATGATCAAACCCCTCCCCTTCCACCACTGTCTTTCTCTGTCTCTTCCCCTTTCTTAAATCCAGATGGACTTTTTAATCTTTCTCTGTATTGGAAAAATAATTATTTACTTCATTTTGTATTCTAACTCTATTATTTTTGGTATAAACTCTCTTCCTCTACATCCTTAAGGATTTTTATTTGTAATTTTCAAAGACGTTCTCTCTCAAAATCCTTTGTCTTTCCTCTCTTTTCCAAAATTATTTGTCTGTATGATTGGAACTCAAGGCTACAATTTTGACTGTTCTTCCTTAACTATAAACCCTCACTGGGAAGATGATGAATTGTGCAGGAAGGTAGCAGACACAATGTGGAGGATGCCCAGGGGAAGGAATATCAGTTAATATCTCAAAAGATAATCAATTAACCCATCATATTAGCATGGCAGAGTGAAAGAAATCTTCAGAAAGAAATATTTCAGTCCTCTCAGAAAAACAGCCAAGTATGAAGTGCTCCCAAATGTAATGCCAGCATGGCATTTAGAACCAGTTGTTGGATGATATTTCAGTTATAAGCAGTACTGAACATAACAACAAACATCTCCATTATGTTTTTTCCATTTTCTGTCGATTATTTCGGGGTTTGTATCTCCAACATTCTAAAAGTAATCTCTATGGATGAGCAACTTGAATTTGCTGTGCATCATCCATTGAGGTAGGCTTTTTGCCTAATTTGTTTCACGTAATTTTGGGGAAGGAGTTATTTTCATCTCTATTTTTAGGTTAGAAAACTTAGTCTCAAAGAAGATAAATAATTTGCACCAAGGGCAAAACTCTAGTGAATGGCAGAGCTAAGACATACCCAGTTCTATCTTATACCAAGTCCTTGTACTTTCTATTATATCTAGCTCTTGTCCTGCTCATTTTTAGCGATGTTTTACACCCCTGTGCCTTGCTGAACTTCACTCTAATTCATACACACCCAGAATCAGTGTCATGACTGCTAGGAAATTGCTCAATACTTTTTAGACTTGTTCAGACAAAATTTCCCACCCTAATTAGATTTGAAGTTACTCGCTCATGCTATAAAGCAGAGCTGAAATACTGTGCAGTAGAGTGCTTCTTGTTTATTGTTCAGTTAAATGGTAGATCTCAACTACATTTTTCTGAAATGTCAGCTGCTTATTAAATTCATGGGGGTGAGGGGCCAATAAGTCAGACCAAATGTGTTTCTATATGTTAATGTCCATTTTCTTTCATGTTTGAGAGATGTTCATGATTCAAAATATGTGAGTTTTTCAATAATTAAGTTTTCACCCGTTTCTTTCACTAAAAATGAGAAACATCGAGGGTGACTTCAACTCCTTTCATAAATAGCATTTCTTTTTCCTCTTCTACTTTTCTTCTTTTCCCTTAATTCTCCTTATAACTAACTTTTTCTTTTAAATCACAGACATCCTTCTTAGAAAATAAAAATATGCAATGTGGAATTCATTCAGGTCTGAGGTTAAAATTGAAACAGAATTACATATGTATATAGAATATATTATAATATACATACACAAATTCAAAGCATGTTTCTAAGATCGTTGGTAAGTTTAATGTGCTTTAGAAAAGTGGGCACTTCTATCTTTCCACCAAAACAAATGTAGAACTGTAGGACTAAATCTCCATCTGCAGATAAATCATAAGACTAGAAGGGATATTTTAATATTTCTTAAGACAACATTTCTCAAAGTATGGTCTCAACTCCCTATGTTTGATTCATCCCAGGAAGGTTACTGGACTCTATTTCAGAATCAGAATCTTTTGGGGAGAATCATGGAATCTACTTTTAACATGCTCCTATGATGATTCTTGAACATACTTAAATTTGAGGACTTCTTCCTTGTGGCATAGATCTAGACCACCCAGACCTTCAAGTGAGAATCACACTTATAAAATTCCAAGGAGTTTGAATCCATTTATACTCAGTCTACCTTTTCTTCCTTCCTTCCTCTCTCAGCTTCCTTCCTCTCTTCTTCCATCCCTCCCTTCCTTCTTTTCCATATAGACATATTGTTAGATAGATATGTAGATGATAGAGAAAGAGAACATTTATTATCTGCTAGCAGAGAAAACAAAGATGGCCCCTCATTCCTGAAACTTCATGATTCCTTTTGCCCTACTTTGAGTACAGGAGGGTCCTCCATATTCTTACGCCCAGCAACACCTCTTAAGGTGTTGCTAAACCTTTGCTTCTTGATGGGGTTCTTTCTTGCTTAGTGGCTTTTTTCTTAACCTCCTCTCAAGATCTCTTTGTCCCTCATTTCATAAATACCAACATTGTGCACAGATCTATAAAATGCATGGGACCACAATGAAGAGACATACTGGTCCCAACATTATATGTTTTATCCATGCATTTCATAATGAGATTTAAAGTGGTATTTTCTTAATTACTTTGATATCTACATACTTTTATCTGCTTTCATATTTAGCTAAACATGGATTACACAGCTGGTGGAGATGGAGATCACCTATGCAATGATCTTTAGTCTTCTTGGAGGTAACCCTTTTTCACTCCTATGCACATATCATACTCACACACGATTTTGGCACAAAATCAGAATATCGCAATATCAGAAGTCCTCCACATGAACAGCTTAGACATTATTTACCCCATGCAGCCTTCCTAAATCACCAAATCTAAAGCAGCTGTAACTTTTATGTTTTGTGCTCCACTATACAGGCTGTCTCAGGCTTACAATGGTTTGACTTAAAATTTTCTGACTGTAGGATGGTGGGAAAGTGATCAATATTCAGTAGAAACTGTACTTCGAATTGTGAATTTTGATCTTTTCTATGGCTATTTGTGTGTAAATTTATGTATGAATATACATATATGCACATATGTATATATGTATATAGCCATACAGTTTTCCAGAATATATATTTTGTGTATACAAACATAGAAAGGAAAGAAAAAGAGCTATGTAGTTTTCAGGAACTACAGAAAATTTAAGCAAATTCACATATTTCTTTGTAATATCAAAATGATGTTTGCTTTGGAATACCATAGAATTGAGCATAAGAATTAATGTAGGATAGTTATTAACAGGTTCATATTGTCAAATTTTTCTCCCTTTTCTTTTACTTTCCTTCTAGTTTTTCTATTGTTTTTCTTCTTTCCCCTCACCTACTCCTCTTGCACTTTAAACAATTCTTCACCTGAAATATATACACAAAAAGCATACTGAGAAGGAACAATGACTGAATCATGTGCCTCCGGTGAGGTTCCATGTAAATAGCTCTAGTCATAGGATGCTTGCTAGAATTCAGAGAAACATTTGTTTACCATACCTTCCTTATTATATTCTCAGGTGTATGGGTCAATGGAAGTACCGTATCTACATCTACAGAAAATTCGATCCCATTCCAACACTTGAACCCTCTTGCTGGGCTGAGGCACAAGTTACTGGAGATTTGATTGGTCAGACACAAACAAAGGGTTGGAGCTTCCTGACCTTGGAAAATGCATTTGAGAATTTCCATCTAACATTCATTCTCTCCATGGCAGATACCTGTCTTTAAGCTAAGGTGAAGGTGGCAGGATTTTATTCTCTAGGACTGCAACTTACTTCTTCATAACTTACAAATAGAAAGGAGTCAAGGTTTTGAACCAGTTACAGCAGTCTCCACCGTGTGTTCTACCTGTGTCAACGAATATGATCTCTCCTAATGGAATAGATGCAGAGGTATGACTCAGTGCTTCTGACTCAGGAGGATCTACTCATTGTAGAAAAAGAGAAGCTGCTTGCTTCATTTTGCAGGTTATCACTCTAAACCTTGATATGCTTGGCATCTGTGTCCTCCTGAAATTGTCTTATTACCTTGTGAATGGGCACCATGCCATGCTAGCAGATGGGCATAAAAATGCTGGAAACCTGGGCTGCATACCATTTTTGAGTATTAGTGTCTAGAAATCTGACATTTTAAATGTAGCTTTTGAGTTTGAAACATACTTGGAGAGAACACTAGCACACTCAGGGACTGGTCAGGTAATAGAGAGTATTCTAACATGCTGATGGTGAAGAAGGGCAGGAATAACTCCTGTGCCTCTCTTGCTCTTAATCCTTCCATCATCATCAGAATGCTGTGTTTAGTTACTGGGAATTTATTCTAAGAAATACCAAGGGCCATGTCTCAGGTGGCAAGACACAGGAGAAACACCATAGGCTTTACTGACCACAGAGAAATTACTTAACTTCACTGAACCTAAGTTTTATCATTTATAAGATGTGAATTGAGGAAACAATTATATACTGTTAGGTATTTGTATATGTACCTCACAGAATTATCATGCAAATGAAATACAACACTGCTTAAGCAAGTGCTCTGTGAATTGTACAGTATCACTCAAATGATAGTTGTGAGTTGTTTTTTTTGGGTGGGGGGAACCTCTGAGTAGCCCAGCTAACTTTCCTATTGCTGACTGCAGTTCTGAGGAAGAGAATGTCAAGATTAAATTTGGGCATCAGAAGTTATTGCTGCTGAGTTGCTGAGGAGAGATTAAAAATGAGCTCTATTTTGGCAAAAAAAATTTTTTTTCCAACTTGGAAAGGGCTAGATCTTCATGAACTCTTCACTGGGCAGACATGCAGCAGGGCAATTTGTAGGCCACATTTATGCTGCCTAAGAACAGAGAAGAGCTGAGAAATTTTCTGGTGATTTAAGGCATTATATAGACAGCTGATCTAGACCACTTGAGTCCCAACATGAAATTCTGAGCATGAGTTATTCAGAAAGGCTCCCTCTGCAGGTCAGTGCCCATTGAGTATAAATTTGCTCATAGTGGTTTTGGCCTTTTGTTCCCAAAAGATTTCTGCCATTGTTCCATTTGACGTGTATTCAAATAAAGTTTTAAAACAAACACATGAAAAATAAAAAGCAGCAATCTGAGAATAATTTTACTTTTTGCATGTGTTCAATGTAATTTACTAGTGTATGAACTTGGATGAGAAAGGTATCATTCACAACTTGGATCATGGGTGTTAAATAATAGAAAGCACATAACTATTATCTCTACCAAGATCTACAATCTATGAAACTGAGAGAATTTGGCACTGGGTTCCCAGCTCTTTTTCAGAAAATGTTCAGGTGATTACTGAGACTGGATTCTTCCCCTTTTCTTCTGCCAATGAGCCTGTTTACTCTTGTTGAGTTAGGGGGAAGAGATGAAATATATGATGAGGGCCTCCCCTACAAAGCTCTGTGATCCTGATGTTATACGAAAAAGTGATTTCTCCTTATTAGTGTGGCTCATCTCAATGTAAAGCCCAATATGTGACTAATGACACTAAGAAATTGGCACATACTTACAAAAAAAAAAAAAAACCCTCATATCAGAATCTTATATTGTTGTTTACCTAAGATTTTTCTTGTTTTTATTTTATATACCAGTTTAATGTATGTCACTTTGTTCCCTTTATGAAGTGCTCATATCTGAGGTAGACAAGAGTGGGAAAAAATCCATACTTTAATATGAGTAAATATTCAGCTGATAAACTACCAATTGCTAATCTGAGACCAGGGGATATAAATGGTGATTATATTTGAATGCAATTATTTCTTAAATTCATTATCTTTCTTTAAAAAGTTTTCAACAATATTTTTAGAAAAGTACATTCACTGAGGTAATAGGTTGAATTTCATATTGAAGCAATACAGCTCCCCTTTTAGGGAACTAATTAGATTAGAGAATAAAATGAAATTAATTATTGAATTAATGTTAACTTCTTAAGTTTAGGAAAAGTTTAATATGCTTAAAAGAGCACTGATTAGTATTTTAGAAGTATTATTAGGACAGGAATAAAAATAAATGAGATTAAAACTATTCTAGTAGAGGATGGTTTCAATGAAACTGATACACATATCAACTTACTGCCTGGTTTGACACCCTGTCTTTTCACCACTAAGGGTTCCACCAGGAAAGCATAAAAACAATAATAACAAAAATAAAGAAAAAATTTAAACATTCCCAACTCATTGTATCATCTGAGCAATGAGCTTTTTATGAAATGTTTATGAAATGGGAGAAAACTCTGGAAATCAAGGGAGCATTTGCTTCTTTCCCTAAGCCTCTTGCCCTCCCATTTAGCTGTTTTGACATGAGCTATATATTGACATAACTATTACTGATATCTTTCTAACTGCTCTAATAAAAAATTCTTGTTATTTCTAAGTGTCTCCACTGGTGGGTCAGTGCTAGTGATTAAAATAGCATAAATGTATGTAGACTTAGTAATATAATTTCACTGTAAATACTGAGCAGCATATTTCCATATAGACGATGAGACTTGGGCTGTGCTGTTCTAGGCAGTAAAGGAACTCTGACACTTCTCCATCAATCATCAATCCCTATCTAGTAATTTTTTATGATTCCAAAATGAAACATCTTTTTTAAAGAGGTCTCTTCTTATTAGTATAATACACTGCATGGTATTTCTTCACTACATATAGGCAGTTGAAACGAAAATATTAGCAGCTGATGTTTGCAGAGTTTCAGGGCTTAGAAAAGTCTCTTCATCCACCTCATTCTATTTAAAAGAGAACTTGAAATTCAAGGGAGTTAAGTGATTTGTCTACCATCTCATAGCTTGGTGAGTGGCACAGAGTAGACTTGACATCTTCTGACCCTAAATCCCAGGCTTTTTCCAATGCTAAACTATTTTCCCTGCAAAGTGCTCAAGGTTAAGGGTTTTGGGGTCAGATGATCTGGGTTTGAATCCTGGCAGTTGGATTAACCTTGGGTAAGACATTTAACATCCTAGTCCCTGTAAACTGGAGAAACTCTTAGTAACAACCTTACAGAGTTGTGAGAATGGGACAAAATAACTTGCTGTTTTGCTCATAGAACAGTGCCTGGCACATTGTAATCAATCAATAAGTATTGGTTATTGCTAACATGTGCTAATGTTTACTAGTCATCATTTGTGTATTTGTGTGTTTTGACTTCCCTCAAGTCTAAATTTGTCTCTCAAGTTGCTCAAGGGAAGTAACTTTCAATTCATTTATATTCTCTGTAGATGCTAGAAAAATGCTCTTGCAATGAATGTGGAAGTGAATGATGCTAGAAAAAGCTTCTGGAATGAATACTGAAATGAATGAAAATAAAATGTTTCAATATAGCACTTAATTAAACTATTGGAAGTAATTGGAACCCATTATAAGCATGTATTCTAAAGAATATGAATAACTAAGAATCTGATTTTTTTCACTTATAGTCCAATTAGTAGTAGTGCCTTCTAAATTATGATGCCAATACTTTAATTTAGCTTATTCATTGATGCAGAAACTCTCTGCTTTCACATTTAATCATTTTAATTTTTGCATATCTAGTTTTTTCATATGTTTTGGCAGTTTTCTCAGATAAATATTCATATGTGCCATTAGAACCACAAATATTAATATCTAACTGGGTTTAGCAAATAGCCAAATCTGGTTGATTGTAGATCTTTCACATTCGGTAACATATTTAGTCATTATCATATAATCAGCTATGTATAAAAATTTTAGACTTGTTTTTCTTTTTAAAAGACTTTACATCACATAAAGTAATAGGCAAAAAATAGCTTTCTCTAAACATACGAAGCATCACATCTAGAAGTGGAAGAAAAAGTAATAATACAGCACAGATGTGAATGTAACAAATAAGGCAAAGTGTATAAAATGCTAAATTCACTTTGGTTAAATTTCAAATTAATAAATGTTTATCATTTCTGGGACGCTTATTGCATTTGTCTTCCTTTTTCATGACTAAACAAGAGGATATAATCTTTCTTAATAGTCCATCAAGCTCACTGCTTCTTCTGTCTCTGAGGTCACATTCCTTTGTTGCAGGGAGGGTTGTGATGTCACAGAGAATAACGACTTCAGCTGAGGCAGAAACAGCAGGAGCCAACCACTCATAAGCAGCCAAGAGCAAAGAGCATGACAATAAATACCTATCTATGATCTTAGGCTTTCCCACACTGCTTTAAAAATGGTTTTGGTAAGAAGAGAAAAATTGAGAGTAATACAAAAATACTAATTAAAATAAAACAGCCAGGAGTTTATAATTTATAAAGATAACTCTCCAAGAGGCTACTCTCCTGGTGGCCTGCAGAATCCCCAGGAATCATTCCAAAATCTGTTGCCTTTCTGAGCATCAAAATCATTAGACAGCTGAAGAGACCAATGTGAGCAAGATCCATTAGACTAGGATGGCACTAGAGTGTTCAGAGTCCTGAGGTCCAGATCAGGCTGGCTCTCAGGCTCTTGCCAATGGGAAAGCTGGCTCTGAGGCCCTAGTTGTAAAGGTGGGGAGCTCCAGGGCATGGTAGGGTACCTCAAACCACACTGATTTATCTGAGGGAGTGCTAGCTTTCCAGAGGACTAATATTGGTTACCTTCTGACCAAAACAGCTCCTAATTTACCACACCCTGGGGAAAATTCTGCATATGCTAGTTCTCCATGCTTCATAGATGAAGGTTTCTTAGACACACAGGCACACATGGGGATACAAAAACAGATACACACACATATATGTATCTTTTAAATTGTAGTACTATTTTTAGGTCATTTATTAATGTACCAAATCCATGTGAGGTACTGGGTGCTAGGGTGATTTCAAAAGAATATGATACAAGTCTTGCCTTCAATGAGAATAAAATTAATGACAGAGTTTGAGATTTTAAAAAGTAGGCCCATCTACCCTATTCTCTTATTTTATAGATGATGGGCCTGGAGCTCAGAAATCTTGAATGTCTTTTTCACACAAATTAGTAGTAGACGCAGGACCCAGTGTCCAATAATTGTAACAATACCTGCAATGACTTGGATTGTGACCACCACCGTAACTGCTCTAATCCTTACTATACACCAGCCCAGTGCTAAGTGAGTCACATGCATTGTCTCATTTAATGACCCAGCAAGGTCAGCACTACCACTGTCTGCATTTTATGCCCTGCTGGCAGTGGCAGAGAAAGAGTTCAAATTCTGTGCTGTCTGACTTGATATCCTGTGTCCTTAACAGGAGAGCATCCCAAGTGCAGTACCCTTTTCCTTACATGCTTGTGATGAAAGGGAAAAAAAAATAAAACCCACTGAGGGTTAGCATATACTAAAGTGCTAAGTATAGTATAGTCAAATGCCAAAGCAAAAGTCGAGGTAATGGATGCTCAGGGGTCAGAAAGGGTGCAGGTCCCACTTGTCCCTCCCTGGAGAGTGCATGGGGGAAGTTGCAGAGGGGGTGCTGAGCATGGTGCAGGGGCAGGGAGTGTGAGGCGCCTAGCCTTACCGGAAGGGGTGTGTAGTGGGAGGGCTAGATTGCAGGTACTAATAAGGATCTTTGGCACTCTCAAGGTGAGTAACCACTTTTCATAGTTATTGTTACTACTTCACCTTTGCTGGCTTTTAAAAATTAAGGCATCTGTCTTTTTACCTGCTGTTCTAACTGCTCTTAATTTATACATTAAATTGCTAACTCCAAGGAGCAAGACACTCTGAAGGTTTATTCCAAAACTAACGCATTGTTTGCACTGTATTATGTGACTATGCATAATGACATTTTTGGTTTTTCATCCTAAAAATTCAGAGAAATAAAATGTTCAACAAATGGTCTCTCTCCTAGCCTTTACCTTCACAGGCTGCTTTGGATAGTTCTACATTTGCTTTTGAGAACTAGATGACTATGAATTGATCACTGGAAGAAAATTTTAAAAAGTGCAGTGTTTAGACAGTTCTAGAGGAAGGAAATAAGAAAAAGGGAATAACTGTGCAGGATAATTAAGTTCCATCTTTCTATTCATCTTATAAGTTCAGGCCTGTTTAATTGACCTACTCTAACCTACTGCAGAGGAAACATTAACAGCAGTGGAGGTATAAATATTACATAGATCTGCTATGCTGTGTTAAAACAAAACAAAAACAAAAGCCTTGTAGTCTTTAAAAATATTGGCACCTTTGCTGCACTGGATAAGAAACCCAAACAGCTATGTAGCACCAGCTTAAAATAATACCTTAGGTAGGGAAGCCTCCCTTGTCTGTTTTTAAGCTGGCTGACTAGTTGAGAACTAGTATGGTCAATAAAACCGTAACACTGGGAAAACAGTTTTCAGACATTTGTGCAATTTTTCTATCAGCTGTCAGATAGGGAGAGCTCTAATGACTCCTTCTGTCACCCTAATGGGCATTTTTGTATGTTTCAACAAGTCAGCTACTTCTGATTTATCCTGTTGGTCCCATTAGTTCACCTGCAAACCTGGAAGCTCAAGGTAAGGTAGAACTTAGCTCCGGAATTCCCCCTGACCCTCAAAAGAGGAGGTTTGGGGTTGTTTTTAGAAGAAAAGCTAATCGTGTAATTGACCACTTGACCATCCCACTATATTTAATACAGGCTCTGGCTTCAGTATTAAATTGCATACTTAGTGGTGCATATATGACAGGAAGCTCCTTGAACTAATTTCTAGGCTATTCCTTTTGTCTTCGAAGGCATTTTCTCTCTTCACAGAAGCAGCCCTTATTAAGTGGGGGAAGGAGTATTTGAAGCTCATCACTGTCACGATGTTCAAATGATGAAAATATCATCTTTGATATGCTCCACTGAAAACGTCTTGTATGTGGAGCAGAGACGCATATCCCTGGAGAAGGCTGTCCTGCGTTATAGAGCAGGTAAACAGGCGGGGAAGGAGGCACTTCACTGAAAGTCTCCCGTGGCCCCACATTAATATGCTTGGACTTGATCTTGATGCTTCCCAAACAGGCTAGATGGTGTCCCTTGCTTAGATTCTGCTTCTGACAGGCTCCAGGCTAGAGGTAGATTCTTGCTGGACTCTGCAGTTTTCTGGCTTTCCTTCTTTGACAGAATCCAATTCTCTTGACCTTCAGGACATGGAGCAGAACTCATCGCTTCCACTTGGCCTAACCAAGTAAGTAAAGCTATGCTCCTAGAATACCACTGCCATGGTTAGTTTAATTTTAATTTATTGCAGAGACGGTTTTATGCATATGACTTTATAACTGTGCACGTACCTTGAGACCTCAGAAGGTCAAATAAATAATAAATGCTCATTAAGAGCTTGGTGCATTTGCTGAAATTGGCCAACAAAGGTGTCATTGGTGATGCTTTCATGTGGACAAATAGCATCTAAGTCAAGTAGGACCTAGTATTAAACTATTATAGTATTTGGCTTTGCTGCTCCAGGAAATTATATGCCAGCAATGCCTAGTCAGTCATTAAAACAGTGGGACAGTTTAAAACTGGGAGTTACTTGCTGTTTAATCTATTTTTCTTTTAAACCAGTGGAGTATTTTGGAGGTTATTTGTCTTTGCTTTGTGTGTGTGTGTGTGTGTGTGTGTGTGTGTGTGTGTGTGTACATACACACATCCATTTACACTGGAGAATGGAAGTGGAGGTAGAAAGAGGGGAAAGAAAAAGTCTCACACTTCTTAAAGTCTCCTTCAGCTGTCAGAGGTTGCAGAAGGAAACCCTGATATTTACCTGTGCATGAGGTACAGAACAGGATACCAGGTGACCCTAGGATGCAGCTGCAGAATTCCTGCCATGAAAATTCTGGTGTCTAGATATTATATGTTCAGAGCCCTTCAGAGCAGACGTGCTGCCCCCATCTCTGATGTATGTACCGTCTGTCTCTTTCTCCATATCCCTGGGCTACTGTGGGCTCATCTCCCCTTCCAGGGGAACCTGGAGCAAGGAGAAAGTGCTCAGTGTGACCAAGCCCTCCTACCTGAAAAATGCTGAATCACTGACCTTTGGAATGTATATAAAAGTAAATTCTCCTAAAGAATATAACATAGAAATCTGACAATTTTGGTTGATGGCATTCATACAATCTTATCAAACAACATAACCTATTAATGTGGTAGGGAATTCTACTTTATAAACTTCAGTGTTATGTCATGTTCCAAGCATCCTCCCTTCACATTAGCTTAGTAAGATATATTTATGACCTATTTATGCACATATATTCTATTCCTTATCCTAAACATGTATATTGCTAAGAAAGGAAACCTAAAATCGGACTTGATTATGTTTGTTTCACTAGCTTAAAAGGAACTATAACTATACAACCATTCTGGAAACACAGTTTTCTTAAAAAGTAAAAAATAAAGAAAAAACAGATCCTAGCTCTTTTGATTTTAATAATGTAGAATTACTATTAACTTAGAAGGGTAATCACTATAGATTATTATATTCTGTATTTTTTAAATACATATTCTAATTCATATATTTCTGTTTTAGGAACTTTGTCAGTAACTACATTCAAATGGAGGTACCCTGATAATTGAAATCTCCAATTCCTAAATCAAATCTTTGGTGTTCATTCTACTCCAGAGTCACTTTTGGATTGGGTCTGGAATGGTGGAGAAAATAAAGTGTGGAAAAGGTGTGGGAGAACAAGGGGACACATTACCAAGTTTATTCTTCTTCTGAGCTCCTTCCCTGCAGGTCCTCCCAGTGAATCTACCCTAAGATATGATTATGTCCCTCTCACAAAATGACAGGGTTAGTTTTAGTCCACCCAAAGTTCTTGTTTTTGGCATCTTAGAGTTTTCCTCGATGTGAACAAATTTAATTCATTTTTTTATGGCCCAAAATACCACCATCATCCTGATTTGCATTATTGACTTTCCTTATAAGTTCTACAGGCTAAACATAAAAATAAAAGAAGAATTATTTCAGTCCTGTCAATTCCACATGGCCCTACTGCCTTTAAAGTGTAGAATCCGTAGTATTCATTCAGTACGTAATTGCCAACAGGGTGATTTTTTTCAGTCATATTTTAAGATATTGTTTTAGACTCACAGGATTCCCAGAGTCAAGACAAGAATATCCAGGAGCAAATGCAAACACAAGGAAAAATGCAAGCACCATTCAATAAGGATATTCAAGTGCTAGGTACTCTAACATACATTATCTCATTTATTCCTCATGGCCACTGCACGAGGGAAGTATTTATATTTACCCAGCCGACAGACGAGGAGACTGAAGCTAAGAGAGTAACAGACCCAAAGCAAGTACAGGGGCTGAGAATTTACCCAGGTCTGACTCCAAAATTTGTGCTCTGAACTAAAGAGCCTCAACATCTGTGAATCAAAACTTTAATTAATAAGTAGTGAAAAGGGATGCTTTGCATTAAAAGTAGAAAGCATTTTTTTTCTTCTTAAAGAAAATCAGTCATTAAAACACTACAATGTAAAAGGGTAGGGGACTGTGTATTTCTGCCAGGCAATTCCTCTCCTGTGAATTTAGATCCAATCTACTATCAATATTTTCTGGCAATATTTCTTTCCTTTTACCGCTACATCATTCATAAGGTTCAGTGTTTCCAGAACTATAACATGCCAATCCTTACCATGCTTTCTCAGCACTATTTGTATTTTAAATTACTGGAACCGTTGCAACCAATCACATCAAGAGACAGAGGACACGGTTAATTCCAGGCAATATGTGAAGAGGGTAAAAACTCTGAGTGCTCTACACAACCATTTCCCAAGATGTTTGTCAGACTTGTCTATTTTCCCTAACTCACATGCAAACAGAGAAATCCAGACAAATCTGTTTTTTCCTTTTGTACTGACCAAGTTCTGGGGAAAAAAGTGTTTTCCTGAGTAAAAACAACAACAAAAGATACTACTGAGCGCTTGTAGTTCAAGCTGTAATATATTTATTTGTAGCTTTTCTGAATGTGCCCTTTTTGTGTAGAACTTTTAACTTGATTGCTTTTTTAAAGCAACACTGCTCAGCGTTGCTCCTTAGACCCAGAGACTTAAAAAATATCCTAAAATGAAGCAAGAGAAAAATTTCAAGGAAGATTTGCCAATAGAAAGCAATATGGGAATAGTAGAAATTCTCCTTTAGAAGAGCTCTGATTTATTTAGATCCCTAATTCAGCTTCCTATAGATGGATAGTCCTTTAAAAGGAACCCATTCCTTTCTAAGTATTAATTTCTTCTTTTATACAATTCTGATATTCCTTCCGCACTGATATCACAAGCTTCCAATGGTGAATAGATAAGATAACAGGCAATTCATTTAAGTTAGATAATCCTAATTTTACTAGCAAAAAAATGTAAAAATAAATTCTATGTAAACACGGAAATTTGCCACATATAAATGAAGTATTGCTCCTACAATCAAACTTCTGGACAGACTAGCTTTTGAACAGGGAACCTACATGCCAAATTAAGAAAATAAAAGTTGAGATGAAAGGGTTACCAAAAAACACATTGAACACTGACGCAATCATTCAGTACTTTAGACAGTAAGGTAGATACTACATATATCACAGAGAGTGTTTTACTACTGTTATTTTTGACACCAAAAGAATTGTCAAATATTTCTCTGAATTTTTTATAGGGTGCCTCACAGTGCTTGTACTATTGAAAGTGCTCAATAAATCTCTGCTCATTTGACAGATCTTCTTTTGTTTTTAGTGATTATCTCTTTTCAGAAAAGCAATGCAATATGTATTTCTAGAGTGTACAGTTAGTGAGCTATCAGCATGGAGCCACAATGGTTAAGAACATGCATCTCAGAGTCAGACAGACTTGGGGTTGAGTGCAGCTCCTGTTGGTGCTGTGTCATGGGGGCAAAGCACATAATCCTGAGTGTCCTCATCTGCAAAATGGGGGAAATGATACCTATATCACAGTGTTTTTGAATAAATTACATTGCATAAGACATTTAAAGTGTTCAGTGCAGTGCAGGCACATAACAATTGCCCACTAAAGTGTAGCTATTATTATTCATGGTGGTAGTGGTAGTTTCCCTCCTTCCCTCTTTTCTTCCTTCCTTTTCCCCTTTCTTCTCTCCTACCCACAAACAGAAAGGGGTGTCCCAGGGAATTACCATTATGAAATGCCTCTATTACTATAATGTTCTGGTAAGGTCATGCCCTCATAATGTTAAGTGCTGTCACTGAATATGCTGAAGGATGATTTTAAAGGTATGGTCTTGAAGATTTTGGATTTTTTTTTATTACCCTCCCTAGCCCTACCCCTTATAACCATCTGTATTTTTCCTAATCCATTTGTGACACCATAGGTTGCTCTTTGTTTTTACTTTAGAGAGTCTCTATCTATAGAGATTCATTGCTGTTGTGACAACAGTTGCAGTGGATCATAGACTTGCAAAGAACTATCACCTGAATCTTCTCACTCCAAAGCAACAACCAGAGAGAGCTAGTCTAACTTCCTCATCCTTTCTTTTCTTCAGACTTAAGAAGAAATTGAAATAATATACTATATTAGTTTCCTTGGCTACTGTACCACAGTATTACAAACTGGGTGGCTTAAAACAGCAGAACCGTATTGTCTCATTGTTATGGAAGCTAGAAGTCCAAAATCAAGGTGTGGTGTCAGCAGGGCCATGGTCCCTCTGAAACCTGTAGGAGAGAATCCTTCTTTGCCTCTTTTAGCTTCTGGTGTTTGCTGGAAATTCTTCATATTTCTTGGCTTGTAGACTCATCACTCCATCTCTGCCTCTGTCATAATATGGCCATCTTCTTCCTGTGTATCTCTTTCCCTTTATAAGGACAATGGTCAAACAGGACTAAGGGGCCCACCATCCTCTAGTATGACCTCAGCTTAACTCTATTTCCAAATGAGATTACATTCTGAGGTACTGGGGTTAGGATCTCAACATATTTTTTAGGGGAACAGAGTGTATTCTGTAATATACATTGCAATATTTATGCTAAGTAAAATAAATTTTCAAGTAATTCTAGTGAAAGTCAGGATAAATCTGATGGTGTTGTCAAGTACAGGTTAGAAGGAGTGAATTAAAGGATCAAATTAGCCAACAGATATTTACTGAGCACTTAATGTGTGCTACCACATAGAATATTCTTTAAGTATCAGACAATCTACCTTCAAGGCCATCACAGTTGAATTAAAGAACTTTGGCTATTACGCATGTTTGGAAGCAAATAGAAAGATATTTTCTAAACTTAAAACACAGTCAACAACCAAGAAGTGAACAAAAATAGCTCTGGCCAGCCCAAAGTGAGGTTTCCAAGTCTGCACTATATGCGTGTAGTCTCCTTGTAGAGAAGTAGTTCAATAGCCTACTAACTCCTATGCAACATATAATTGTAACAATCATATCCATTTGATTTTCCAATCTACCACAGATTAGTCAGGCGTATTGAAAGCAGTAAGAATAAGAACGGAAAACCTGACAAGAGAAGACAGATGAAGGAAAAAGAGAACTACTAGAGGAACTGAAAATTTGTTACTTTCTGAAATCAGGTAGTATAGAGACAATTCCATATGTTTTGTCAGGTTCTATGAACCTTATTTGTTACAATATAAAAATTGATGTTCAATGTAATGACACAAGATACTAAGAAACATTTAGATTCTGATCAATATGCTATATTTATTAAAGTAGACACATTTATAACATATTATAGAGTTTGCTCCAAAATCATTAAAAAATATTAAATGATAAAACCAAACTGTTTACAAAACTTAATCAACAATGATACAGTCCATGAGCATTTTTGGCATGTTTTACTTAAGAAGTGCAAATGAGTGGCAGATACACATTTAGAATTTCAATGCAGAGGACGGAGATAAAAATGTTACGCTGGAATGATTATAGATAAAGCAAAAACACTACTGTCCAAAAGAACTTGGCCCCTCACTAGCACTTAGCCACTCAACTGGCTTTACTATGCTCCAGAGTTGTCTGGGTCTTGTAAAATAGGCTTTAGCATGTTCCCTATCAAGAGTCCATATGGGAAGCCCAGTTATAACTAATCCTCTACACTTCAGAGCCTAGTGTGATTTAGGAACTGACAAGGCAGTTCAGCTTTCCTCTTGGTTAGACTAGTCTTTCTAGGAGAGGCTTTACAAACTCAAATGCCTTCAGGGATTTAGCAGGCAATATAAATGAATTAAGTGTGGCAGGTATGAGATACTATTTGGGAAAAAATTTGGACAGAATGTGCCCCTCTGAAAGTATTGCCATTCATATTTTTTTTATAATCTGTGCTTTTTAAATCATGCAGCCTGGAACTGAATTCAGATCTAGAGCCTCCAGTTCACATCTAGCATCAGCTCATATAGTTCCAGAACCAACATGATCTTGGTTTCTCATGGCTCAGGACCACTATCATTCTCTTTGATCTATTTTCACCCAGTGGCCTTGGTGTTCTGGGAATTAGAAGTGAGAGAATATCCACTGGTCTAATGTTTCCCAAAGGATGTTTTTAAGAGCACTGGTCCTGTGAAATGTTCCTAAAAAATTAGGATCTGATTATCAAATAATTTTGGGAAATAACATGCTATACCACCCTCTCAAATAATCACAATACACATTCACATATTAAAAGCTCTGAGAGGACTTTTAGTAAAGAAAATGGTTTAATTCAATACTTTAACTCAAAGCTAACCACACTTTGTTACTGAACTTACCTCCACGTTTATAATTATCTCACTAAGAACTAATGTTTCATGGAGCATTCTCTGGAAAACACTGGGACATTATCTCTTATGGAACTCTGTATTAAATTGTACAAATGAGAAAGGTAGAATTAATTCTCGAACATGCAGAGTTTATATACGTTTTTATATGTTAAAAGGTAAATTTGTTTAGAGTTTCCATATAGGGAGGGAACATCCATCAATAATGTCCCACTTTGTGCCAGGGAAAATACTTTGGCCCTTTTCTCCACCCAGGTATGTGCTTCCCCCCAGAGGCAAGAGTAACTCCCCTGATTTGGCCATGTCCTGGTTATCAGTGTGTGAGCTTACTTATAAGCCCAAATCTGGAAACAGGCTATTATTTTCTCTCTCCTTTGGACCACTAGCCCGTAAGAGACAGGGTATTTCTCTTTCCTCTTCCTCTGTTAGATTTCTAGAAGGACAGAACTTCTGCCCTTCACAGGAGGGAATTTCTGCCTTCTTCTCTGGTCTAGCTTTCCTAGGCTGCTCCCTACATTAGCCAACACAGCTGGCTGAATTCTTTGTGTACGTATTCAACTGTCCATTACCTGAAGGTGAGAAGGGACCAGAGGCAGGATTCAGACAGCAACCCCACTCACAGCCTTCAACATTATGCACAGAATTAAAAAATCAACTCTACTAACCCCATGCCCAGGTCATTAACATGAGCAACAGAACCCCTGTGTGCTCTGCTGACCGTTGTGGAATGAGAGAAAAGGGCGTCTATCAGAGAGACCACTTATTTTTTTTAGCTTTCTTTCTTTTCTCTCTCTCTTTTTTCCTATCATAACCTTCAGAAATCAGTTAGAAAAGACCCTTTGCATCTCAGGCTATAATTTTTAGGGGGGAAATGATGTAATAGGCTGCTCTATTTCTAATCTTGAGAATATTTGGTTTTGGGCATATTTCAAATGTTGATGTTAGACTGATATGAAAATGCCTGTTAGTCTCAAAATCCAGGACAAAGGTTATTTCCACCAAGCTCAATAGAAAGTAATAAATAATTCTGAAATATTGTCTTAAAATAAGAATATAAAATATTATAACTTGTCAAGTCTTCAAGTCTATGTTGGCTTATTATTGCCAACCCAGCAGGTATAACAAAGGCTCATGCCTCTGGCCTGACATTTCAGCCGTCTGGAGAGGTGCACCTCTACTCAGCAAGCCTTGTTTATCAAAGTTTCAGACAGTCTTTCAAAAACTCTTACTCCATTCCAGATGCATCTTAATTGTACTAATTCTCTCTGTTACTTCAATACGTCAATAAAGATTCTCTATCTTGCCCACTGTATTTGCAGTATCTGGAACTGTGATAAATAATGCATTCCTGATGATACATTGAGGCTATTTGTATGAAAGCTCTACTAAAGCTAATACAGCTACAAAAAAGAGGCCATCATTAATCTGAATTCATAGGCCCTCTTGTGAGGGTTTATTTCTGTAAAAATAATAGTGTCTTGAGGGTTGGTACAGAATGCAAGGAAAACACAGGCTGTTTGCATGTGCCTCACTGCTTCACAGATGATTCTTGTAGAAGTGAACTGCAAAACTCTTTCTTACGGACTTGGCAGTGACTTTAAATCCCATCGCTATATTCCTTCCACTGGCAGAAGGAAAAATTGGGTACATAAGCTACATCATCCTATAGCCACATTCTATTCATAACTAAAACCCATTAACTTGGCTACATAGTCTAAAAGTAACCTGCAACACACATTGCTGTTACAACAAATGACATTAAATAAAAGTAGATTTGTATCTTTTCCTTTCATTGTTAAAACAACTGACATAAAATCAGGATAACTGAGTTTTATGTTGCTAGAAAGGAAAAAAAAAATACAGAAAGAGTCTGGGTCCATAGCCATTTTTCAACTTCTGAATAGTGGAAGTTTACACTCTACACTTGTCTATCCCCAGGAACTATGCCACCTCCAGAAACGCCTCAGAAGCAGGGATCTTGTGCCTAGGAAGACTGTCAGAACCTTCACTGGATGCCTTTTTCATCAGCTACAAGGCTTTATTGATCCAAAATGTAATCAAACAATAATGTTCTATAAACTTTTAAAATAAAACAACTACATTCTAAAAGCAAAGAACATCATCTTTTGAGCATCTCACTTTACGTATCTTGCTAAGGACTGTCCCACTTAACCAGTGTGCATCAAGGCTATGCCTCTTAAGTGTGCTGACACTCTGTGCTCTGGAAATTTTGGTTTGATTCCCAGCATTGGCAGATAAATTGTGGGTCGTAAATCCTGGTATACAATAATGGTTTTCTAGATCAACGAGAGACACTCAAGACAAGGAACAGAGACAAGAGAGGGGGTGGAGTCACCTCTCTGTAATCCACAAACCTTTCTGATGCCCTTACAAGGATTTTGAGTGCATTTCTGCCAGTATCAGCAATGGTGAAGTTCACCTTCACTAAAATCTAATTCCAGCACTAACTGGCAGGCCAGCACTAGTGAAAATAACATTCCGGTTTCCTCCATGACCTCAGTCCCGACATGATAACGGGAGCCCTCAACAACTCATTTCTAGCCTGGAATTCTTGATGGTTTATTTAGTTTGACTGGCTGTCGGAGATTGCCATTATGAATACAGTTGCTAGGGAAGGCCTGCCGTCGTGCTGTTTGGCTTTTAAAGGGGTCAGGATTTTGCAACATCTCAAATAACACTTATGGCTTAATGTCTGCAAACAATGCAGCATTTAACATTTACTATGCATGAAGAGGATCATAGTTCATCATTTATTATTCAAAATTTATGTAAAATATTTTTATGATGGAATATGAAGAATGTATTCAAAATATTCATGTATATAAACAACACGTAATAAATTTACCTTAAAACATCAATATATAATCAAAGAGGTATTTGGAGTTCTGTAATATGGAGCCAAATTTTAACTATGTCAAAATTCAGACTTTTAATTACATATCTTTCAAGTGGATGAGATTGTCTGGTACTCTTCAATGAACATTCAATTCTTTTTCCAAGAAAACTACCATTTTTATGTAGAGAAAAGCTAGATTCATCATAATTGAACCATGCAAATTTCTCAATTCAAAAATGGATTGCCTGCTCTATCTTCTCATCTTACTTGTCTCAGCAACATATTCTGGTTTCTTATAAAAGAAGGTGATTGTGAATATTGGTTCTTAGGACCTGGCAAGGATGGAAAACATGGTGGTCTAAGTAAAGATGGTGTGAGCAGTGTGGCAGATGTAATATGTTATCCTCATTTGTCATCCATGCCCCAAATAACTTCTCTCAAACAAGAGGGCAGATTTCACTAAAATATTAAAGCCAAATGACTTGAGTGAAAATGAGAATGGATCCAATTAAAGTTTTCTATTAACAAGATATATAAATAATACAAACGTTTTTTAATTACTGATTTTGTAGTAAGATGTCTATTTTGTTAAAAGAGTGACTTCAGAGATTTTAAATGCCACATGTTGAGAGGCAGCCTACAAATAGCGATTGGAAGTCTTGAATCCCTGTACAGACTTGATCCATTTGTTTTGGAAGTGAATCATTTCCAAATTATAATTTTAATTATGTATGACACTTAATAATACATCCTGCAAAAGTGATAAATTCTTCATAATATTTAAACTCATTATAACTCACATTAAGTCTTTCTAGGAAGGGGTAACAATCTAGCTTCATAGGAAAATCACAAAGATTGTGAGTTAATGAAGTCTCTTTCCCACCTTTATCTGCCTTTTCTCCTCTCTAGCTGTTGTCTTCATTTCAAGTTGTCCATATTGTTTACTTCTATCAGTACATTTTAAAACACTGATGTGCTTAATAAATATTTATTAAGTACCAATTATGTATAAGCATGGTGCTAGGTGCTAAAAAAGTTCTCTTAATTAAAAATTTTACTTACCCAAAATAACACAGTCAGCAAGAGGTAGATCAAGTATTGGAAATCAGATCTTTGCATTATATCAACCCATAATATACTTGGCAATTTTATTTTATGAACATGATTTAAACTTCTACTTAAGTGGAATATTTCATGTTTTGAGTTAGGAGTTTTGTTTGCTCCCAAATTACATTTATAAGGTTTGAATTATTGGCTCCCATTGACTTTAATTAAACTCATTATGGCCTCACATGTCTGGCACTTGTTAGAGAGGAAAAAAAAAAAGTTTAAAAATGAGCCAGGAGACTTGATACACGCTCTCTCAGCAAATAGCCATAATAAGCCATGTTGGGCCACAACTCAGCTAGCAATGTGCTACTTGACCCTTGCCAATGTTTTTTACACTAAAAAATATGTGCTGATCTTCCTTATTCTTCAATAAAGGATGTACTCTGTTCAAGTGAATGCCTTTGGTGACTCGGTTTGAATAGAAGTGCAGGCAAAATGATTTTCTTATTATTTCCTTTATGCAGGGTAGTCTCTTGACTAAACAGTACTAGCTAATTGGGTCCTACTTAGTCTGTGCCACCAGAATATCCAAACATTCAGGTAGGAAAGGAAAATATCAGCCATACAGATGTTCTGATGGCAGGATGCCACACACTTTTATGTCTGGAGTCATCCAGATGACTGACTGACTGTCGATTCATGTGGGTGATCCTCATTGTATAGACAATGCAACTGGGACAATTAAAGAAAAAAAAATCACCGGTATCAAACTCTTTAATGTACTGCATTGCAGGGCATTTTTTAAAATTAGAAAATGTACTTACATATTTTTCATTTAGTATTTCAGTTTCGTTACTTCGAAATGCTAGAACAGAGGCCTAGAAAGGTGAAAGAATTATCCTAAGTCACCTGCACTAGGAAATGACAGAACATGATCTTGAACTTGGATGGCTTGCAATTAAAAGCTCTTTTTCCCATACCCCACTACCTATATGAATTTTGTAGGCATCAGATGACCTGTTTCCTGTCATAATATTACCTACACACTCCAACAATCCCCAAACCCTTTCCATTTTCCAAGGTGGCTCAGGGAGAGAGGGAGGCAACATCCAACTGTATATCACTTTACAGTTTTCAAAGCACATTTACTCAAAGAAATCTCACTCAGTTGTTTATTCCACAACTAATTATTGAGACCTTTTCCACCAGTGTCCTGATCTATCTCCATGAGATATCTAGTCCTGTTCCTTTGTCCCCTCTCC
The DNA here is from genome assembly GCF_048773025.1 of Camelus bactrianus. Lineage (NCBI taxonomy): Eukaryota > Metazoa > Chordata > Mammalia > Artiodactyla > Camelidae > Camelus > Camelus bactrianus. The sequence goes on from NC_133543.1 coordinate 46,886,881, forward strand.
TATCCCATTCATCAAATCTCAGCTTCTATAAATCTACTTTGTTCTATGAGGTATATATATATTTAATTATATATATATATCTTTAATTTTCTGCAGAGAATCCTACAGTAGCTTGCAACTAAGAAAAATTCTTTTTACTGCCTGTGGTGAGCATATATTACCAAACTTGTAACTTGGAATTTTGAATGTATTTTCCCATAGAATATTATTAAAAGTTGTTAAATTCTTTAGTTTTGCCTTATATAATACATCAGGTAAATAATAAATTATATAAGCATGTTTCCTTGGGGATATGTGTTTTGAAATGTTAATAGCGGATTAACAAATTGGCTTTTGGAGCACAAACCATTCATAAAAAGGAGATTACATTAGATTATAGTGACATCTCTAATTGTAGTCTGTAGATATCCTGAGTCACTATTCAATTAAACATAAGAATCATGGAATAAAAGATCAGCAAAGATTTAATCATTAAGAAAAAGCAGACATTTAACATGATACAAAGCTTTGACAAGATTTTATTTCTTTAGCACATAAGAGGGTAAACAGAAAGTAGTATTTGTTAAATGTTTATAGCTACCAGGCTCTAGGCTAAATGCTTTATATTATCTCAGTTAATTTTCACAGCAATCAAATAAAATGATTATCCCCATTTACAGGTAAGACAATTGAGTCTCAGAGAGATAAGAGATTTGTAAAGGTTGAAGTGAGAGTTCTTTCCTAAAATGTGTCTGTTTGTCTACTTGTTTACTTGTGACCATGTAGAGTGCAGTGATTGAACAGCCTGTTTATTGTTTATAGCTTCTTTCTTCCTAGGTTTTTCTCTTGACCAAATGAACCACAGAAGAATCAACTGGACTTTCCAATTTTCCTAGTCCAATGTCAATGGTGAGTTAGATAATCATAAAGTCAACTCAATATTCTCATCAAATCATCTGATATAGCCAAATATTTAGAACAAAGTTACTGAGAATTTTAAATTTTTATTTATTTTTATTATTTTAATTGAAGTATATATATATATATTCTTTTTCAGATTCTTTTCCATTATTGGTTATTACAAGATATTGAGTATAGTTCCCTGTGCCATACAGTAAGTCCTTGTGGGTTACCTATTTATAAATAGTAGTATGTATATGTGAATCCCAAACTCCTAATTTATCCTTCCTTCCTTTCCCCTTTGGTAACCATAAGTTTGTTTTCTATATCTGTGTGTCTATTTCTGTTTTGTAAATAAGTTCATTTGTATCATTTTTTAGATTCCACATGTAAGTAATATCATGATATTTGTCTTTCTCTGACTTACTTCACTTAGTATGATAATCTCTAGGTCTATCCATGTTGTTGTAAATGGCATTATTTCATTCTTTTTTATGGCCAAGTAGTATTCCATCGTATATTCACACTACATCTTTATCCATTCATCTGTCAATGGACGTTTACATTGCTTCCATGTCTTGGCTACTGTAAATAGTGCTGCTGTGAATATTGGAATGCATGTATCTTTTTGAATTAGTTTCTTCTGGATATATGCCCAGAAGCAGGACTGCTGGACCATATGGTAACTATTTTTAGTTTTTTAAGGAGCCTCCATACTGTTCTCCATAGTGGCTGCACCAATTTACAGTCCCACCAATGGTGTAGATGGGTTCCTTTTCTCCACACCCTCTCCAGCATTTAGTATTTGTAGATTTTTTGATGATGGCCATTCTGATCAGTGTGAAGTGATACCTCACTGTAGTCTTGATTTGCATTTTTCTAATAATTGAGCATCTTTTCACGTGCCTGTTGGACATCTGTATATCTTCTTTAGAGAAGTGTCTGTTTAGATGTTCTGACCCCCCCCCCTTTTTTTTTGGATTGGGTTGTTTGTCTTTTTGATACTGAGCTGTATGAGCTGTTTGTATATTTTGAAAATTAATCCCTTGTTGGTTGCATTGTTTACAAATATTTTCTCCTATTCCTAGGTTGTCTTTTCGTTCTGTTTATGGTTTCCTTTTCTGTGTAAAAGCCTTTAAGTTTAATTAGGTCTCATTTATTTTTGCTTTTATTTCCATTCCATTTGAGTTTATTTATATGGTGTTAGAAAATGTTCTAATTTCACTCTCACATGTAGCTGTCCAGTTTTTCCAGTACCATTTACTGAAGAGACTGTCTTTTCTCCATTGTATTTTCTTGCCTCCTTTGTTGTAAGTTAATTGACCATAAATGTGTGGTTTTATTTCTGGACTTTCTATCCAGTTGCATTGATCTGTGTTTCTGTTTTTGTGCCAGTACCATACTGTTTTGATTACTGTAGCTTTGTATTATAGTCTGAAGTCAGGGTTTGTGATTCCTCCAGCTCCATTCTTCTTTCTCAAGACTGCTTTGGCTATTTGGGGTCTTCTGTGTTTCCATACAAATTTAAATTTTTTTTGTTCTAGTTCTATGAAAAATGCCATCAGTAATTTGATAAGGATTGCACTGAATCTGTTGATTGCCTTGGGTAGCATGGTCATTTTAACAATATTGATTCTTCCAATCTAAGAACATGGTATATATTTCCATCTGTTTGTGTTCTCTTCAGTTTCTTTCATCAGTGTCTTACAGTTTTCCCAGTACAGATCTTTTGCCTACTTAGGCAGGTTTAGTCCTAGACATTTTATTCTTCTTGATGTGATGGTAAATGGGATTGCTCCCTTAATTTCTCCTTCTGAAATTTTGATCTTAGTGTATAGAAATGCAACAAATCTTTGTGTATTACTTTTGTATTTTGCAATGTTACCAAATTCATTGATGAACTCTAGTAGTTTTCTGGTAGTGTCTTTAGGATTTTCTATGTATAGTATCGTGTCATCCATAAACAGTGACAGTTTTACCACTTCTTTTCCAATATGGATTCCTTTTTATCTCTTTTTCTTCTTTGACTGCTCTGGCTAAGACTTCCAAAACTATGCTGAATAAAAGTGTTGAGAGTGGACATCTTTGTCTTGTTCTTGATCTTAGAGGACATGCTTTCAGCTTTTCCCCATTGCGTATGATGTTAGCTGTGGGTCTATCATATACGGCCTTTATTGTGCTCAGATATGTTCTCTCTGTGGTCACTCTCTGGAGAGTTTTTATTATAAGTGGATGTTGAATTTTATCAAAAGATTTTTGTGCATCCATTGAGATGATTATATGGTTTTTATTCTTCAATTTGTTAATGTGGTGTATCACACTGATTGATTTGTGGATAGTGAAAAATCCTTGCATCCCTGAGATAAATCCCACTTGATCATGGTGTATGAGCCTTTTAATGTATTGGTGGATTTGGTTTGCTAGTATTTTGTTGAGGATTTTTGCATCCATGTTTGTCAGTGATATTGGCCTGTAATTTTCTCTTTTTATAGTACCTTTGTCTGGTTTTGGTGTCAGGGTGATGGTGGCCTCAGAATGAGTACAAAAGTGTTCTCTCCTCTGCAATTTTTTGGAATAGTTTTGGAAGTAAAGGTGTTAACTCTTCTCTAAATGTTTGGTAGAATTCTCCTGTGAAGCCATCTGGCCGTGGACATTTGTTTGTTGGGAGTTTTAAAATTAATAATTCAATTTCAGTGCTGGTAATTAGTCTGTTCAGATCTTCGATTTCTTCCTGGTTCTGTCTTGGGAGATGGTACCTTTCTAAGAATTTGTCCATTTCTTCTAGGTTGTCCATTTTATTGGTGTATAGTTGCTCATAGTAGTCTCTCTTATCGTCCTTTGTTATGGTCCAAATATTTCAAACAAACTTATTGAGAAATTTTTATATTAGCATAGTTCATTGCAGCCAAAATGAGAAAAATGAAAAGCAAAATAATCCAGATTTTTCACACTTTGTTAACATTTGCTCACGTTGAGCTGTAATCTGCATATGACATTCCACTGAAAACAAAGAAGTATCATATAATTAGGCAAAATGAGAGATCTCATTATGTAAGAATTTCAGAGCTGTCTAATATTTCTCATATAAATGATGAAACTTGTCATAGTTTATACTTATGCTTGCCATTGGCATACCTGGAATAACTGCCAAATGCCCAATGAGCCACTGTAGTCTGAACTATTATAAATAAATGCATTTGGAATAAGGTGCTATTAATGTTAAATTTAAATTAAATTTTACTTCCATGTAATCTATATAAATGACCTCTGGGAGCAAGATGGCCAGTGTTTGAATGTTTACTTTGAGCACTGGGTATTCAATGATACAGAGAAAAGACATTTATTTTACCTTTAAACGGCATTCCTATGCTTGTATCAGTTACCATTCTAATAATGCAGAAAACATTCATTGTCAGGAATGAGATGTAACTTGTGAAATTATTTTATTTATCATATGATAAATTTCAAATATCCCTAAATGTGTATCTTGTTGCATTCTCAGGTACTATATAGTAAACATGATTTGGCTTGGTGTTTCCTCAAGGGAAAAGGAAGAGACAAGTTTAAGAGCATATTAGGCCAGAAAGTTTAACAGCACCATGATCTGTCAGGAAGCCTTCAACAGGTTACACTGAGCCAACAAAATACATAAAGGTACAAGCAAAAAAAAAAAAAAAAAAAAAAAAAAAAAGGTCAGGTTTAGATAATATGCATCGGCAGATCTCTTGCAGGACATATGGATTACCATGTTTTGATCTTCATGCACAAGTTCCAAACTCTGCAATCCCACACATTCTTTTCCTAGACCTCTTCATTTCCCTGGACTTGGCATTTTCCCCCACTATCCTCTCAAATACCCCTTTCCTCTACCCCACTTAGTAGTTCAGAAAGTTTCTTGATTTCAAGATTAAGGTCAGGGATTAACAGATACACACTATTATATATAAAACAGCTAAACAACAAGGACTGACTGTATAGCACAGGGAACTATATTCAGTATCCTGTAACAACTGATGATGGAAAGGAATCCGAAAAAGAATATATATATATATCTGAATCACTTTTCTGTACACCTGAAACTAACAATACTGTAAACCAACTATACTTCGATAAAAATAAAAAAGATTAGGGTCAGATAAAAAGGGATTATTTCAACTCAAGACTTATTTTTCTAGATAGGTGCTCCAAAAGCACTATCTAAAATGAAGCAACTGGAAATGGAATCTTAGATGCATCATTAGAATACAGACTCTATCATTTTATGGATGAGTCAGATCCCCTAATCTAATCAAATACTTTTTTATGGGGTGGGTTTCTCCCACACATTTGCCATGTAGGGTGAAAATGAGTCAATTGGAGGATGAATACAGTGTGCTCTTATGAAGAAAATGTTCTTGCATAAGAGAAAAACTAAGCAACAAGAAAACTAATGTTTATTCACTCATCATGTTTAACATTTTAAGTCCAGTAGGTTTTCAGATATGTGACAATTTCTCTCTCATTTGACAGCCTTCTCATTTGCAAAGGACTTTGCTATCATTCAGCAACACATTCACTGTCCACATCTTCTCCACCAGAGAATTCTAATATTTATATGGTGTTTTGCATTATTTCTAAGTTTTTAGCAGGAATTTAGAAATGTTATGAATCTTCTGAAATCTAAAAAACAGATGAGATGCCTTTTACCTTTCTACTATTTTTTGTTTGTCAAATCACTCTGATTTACTGTTGACCACAAGGTTTCTATGGATTTGTTTATCCTTTCCATCTGTACTAGACCTTTTTTGTAACCAAGAGGATGGGATGTGCCACCATATTGTGTCATTCCTGAAAATAATGACTTGTTGTTATACCTGACAATGATGTTACAAGGCTTGAAACAGAAGCCAATTCAATTGAAACTAAATTGATTTCTTCAGGTGTCACTACTCAATATATGGAACTCTTGTTATTTTATTAGAAAACTTTGAAAACAAACAGGAAAAAAGAAAAAAGGTATAGCATCTCTATAGTGATCTATATAGCACCTATATTAATTAATATAGTAGTGACCCAATATGTACATTTTGCTGCTCTCAGATATGTTTTTTTTTTAAAAAGATTGGCTTGCTCTTAATTTTATTTAAAAAGTTTCAAATGAGATAATCTTTAAAATTCTGATACACTCTTTTCACAATAATTAAAATTAATGTATCCTAGGATTTTTTTTTTCATTCTTTACAACAGAATGAACTTCCAGTCCTTAAAAATTTAAGTTAATCATTTTATTTTAATTTTGATAAACCCTTCATATTTTGAAGACTGTCATCCATTATGGTGGGAGACAGTGGTATTTGCACGAGAATACCATTTTTTTTTTATTACCATTCATACACCTTAGTCTTCATCAGGGGCAGATGCATATCTATCTTTTTTCTTTCAATATATGTGCTTAGTTTTATTCAATGATGTATCAAAGTATTTGGTTTCAAGTAAGTATACATTAAAAAAAAAACTCTAATTAGCCTTTTTGTCCCACCACTGGTCAAATATTCATGTTGAAATTTGACATAGCTGTTAAGTCAAAAGGAGGAGGAAGAAGGGAACCAACATTGCTGCACACTTACCCCATGCTGGGTCCTTTCCACACAATGTCATTTAATCTTCACATGCTACCATGAGAGCATTATTTCTTTGGCTTTGGAAAAGACAGGCACAGATAGATAAAGAAATTTACCCAAGGCATTCTAACTGGTATTTTTAACTAGCATTTTTAGAGTTAAGTTTGTCACCGTTTCCTTTTCCCAAGTGTGTCCTTTTGTAATATTCAGTATTTATTTCCAAATGGTGTCCTGCCTTCTGAATCATGAAACTTTATGGTTTGAGTGTACAATTACTTATTCTGCTTAATTTCTTATCATTTAATCTCCTTTCTCTCACTGTCAAAGTTAGGCAGTCTCAGACCTTCCCATATTAAGTTCATACTTAAATTTCGATTTAGAATATTGTGGTTTGAGCATCATAAGATGCTGAAAATATCACTGTTCTATGTGTATTTCATGTTGAATAAGCTAGATACTTATGACATCACTTAAAAATACAGTTTTTAGAATCATAATGTTGGAAAGGATCTTAGAAATAACCCTATCCCCCAAGTCCATGTTCAGCAGTGCAACCAGATTGATTCTTTTAAAAGTTGTTAGATGACATCACTCCTGCTCAAAAGCCCTCAGAGGCATCCCATGTCTCTCAGAAGTGGGTCCAAGAACCTCACCTCAAAGGATTTACAAATCCCTGATCTACCTGCTCCTGACCCCTGCTCCCTGACCACTCTGGCCTCTTTGCTCTTCCTTGAACAAACCAGACATGTTTCCATTCTATGTCCTTTATATCAGCTGTTTCCTTTACTTCAAACACTCTTTCCCCCAGACACTATTTTGGCTCTTTCCTTGTCTCTTTCAGCTGAAATGTGGTCACATTATTTGCAACAACAAGTCCGCATCTCTCACTTGTCCTGCCTATCTGCTTTTCTCCTCTCGTTGCTCTCTACACATCAAACATACTTTTTGTTTCCCCATCTCCCTCTAGTAAATTGTAAGCTCCATGACAACTGAAAATTCTGTCTCGTTTTTTCTTCACTGAGCTCTCCCCAGCACCTGGGACTGTGCTTGCCTGACACATGGTTAGCAGTCAACAGATACTTGTTAAATAAATAAATAAATGTAAGTTTCAACACATACTACTCACAGAGAATGCCACGTTGAATTCAAATAAAAAAAAAAAACTCCATATTCCAAGTACATTAATACAAAATGGCAAAGACAAATTTAATCTGAGTCAGCCACGTATTGAAAAGTAAACTTATTCCTATTAAATAAGTCACTTGAATAAAAAAAATGCTATTCTCAAATAAAAGATTCTAGTACACAGATCTGACATTTGCTGTTCCATGGGCGGGGAAGGGGTGATTGTTTTCACATATATAAATTCCATACAATCCATACATGTCTTTGTGGCTTATATTAGTTGTTTTTTCTTCAGAATAACAACACTTTGAAGGAAAAATACAATGTGTAAGAATCCATGAAGAAATCTTTGACCAACCCTCTTTTATCTATCTCAGCATGGCTGAAAGAAATGAACACAACAAATCTCTTCCATTCCACCTTCTGATCTCATCACTGTCTAATAAGAAGTATAGTTTCGATTCTATTGATCAGGTTAGGAATAAGATGGGGAAAAATGAAATAACACTGTGATTTATATTTTTTGTGCGCATGTGAGATATGTCACTCAATGACTCCTAAACTTTCTTTCATAAATTAATTCACAGAAACAAATTCTGTTCACGTGTTTCAAAGCAAGCCAAAGTATATATACATTTCTTAATGTCATTAATTTATATTACTTGGGATTAGGATGGGAGTAGTTGTTAAAATATTTTTACTTTTTATTGTGAACTGTGCAATTAAAATTTTTTAGAAGAAATATGAGCTCAATTTTTAGTTTATAAAAAGTTAAGAAAGTTAAAAGTTATAAAAAGTTGGAAAAAATCCATATGTTCTGTTAAGGCAAATTCTGCACATGTGACTAACAGTGCCGAGGTCACTGAGTTTGCTCACTAAATATTTGCTTGATTGAGTAAATAAATTCAGGAATAATTTTTTAGTTACCAGAAATGAAACAGGAAGGAAAGAAAATTAAACTGTTTCATGGAATTCTAAAAAAGACTTTAGCATCTGGAAAGAAAGAACATGGCCTTGGTAAAGTGTCCAGAGAACAGGAAAAGCCTGGACTCTTTCCAGAGTCAGCCCAGGAATGCCAAAAGACCTGCAGGGTAATAACAGCGCAGAGTTCAGGCTTGAAGCCAGGAGGCCTGAGGCAATATCAGAGCCCCAACTGGGATGGTAGCCATACACAAGATCCTCGGCCTGCAGGTAAAGTTCAAAGGGCCAAAGCCAGGTTAGGAGCCAATGATCAATTCTCACATATAAAGATGGGCAGCAAAATAGGGAAAGGGTGACATTTCCGGATTCAAAGTTTGATTATTCTTAGTCACTTGGGAATTCTTAGATGGAGCATCCAAGAGAATACCTTTATGATATTTTTAAAGAATGTGTTAACTTACAGGAAAATGCTCTGTGTAATCCCTTCCAATTATTTTCTGCTATAGACTGATTCCATGACTATCTCTGCCTCAGTTAAAAATCAATAAATATCATCTTTATATCCATTGTTTTCCATTGAGTTGATTTTACTTTTCTAAGTGACATCTCCCCACTAAAATCAGGATGTAGATGGCATGGGACAGCACAGAGTCTATTTCCTTCTCATTGTAAGGCAAAGTAAGTCATGATCACAGCTTTCCAGGCAGCTCTGGGGGTTCCAAAATGCTACTGAGGGCTTCCCTTTTCTGTCTTATAGTTTTGACCAAGAGTTTCACCTTTGGGTGGATGTTGTGGATACCTGGGTGATAAAACAGGATCATGCTGGAGAATTAGCTGCAGAGAAGTTTGATGATCCAGCTGCTAATGCCCTGCTGGTGGTGGTGTGTATTTGTGGTGTAAGATTAATCAGGAAAATCCTAAATTCAATAACATGCTTTGTAGCTAATTTTAGTGCAAGACAAAGCAAAAGAAAGGAATTGGTCAAAGATGGAGTCCTAAAACAAAGAAAAGTACCAACCAAACTAGCATTATCAAGTTAGTTAACAGACAAGCTTCCTGAGATAGATAGGGAAATAGAGGGGAAGTCCTTTTGTTTTTCCATGCACATAATCTCTGTGGATCCAGTGTCATCTACGATATGTCTTAGGTAAGACAAATGTTTAAGATGATTAAATGAATAGGTTTGTTTGTATGATAGATGAAGTAGTTTCTTTGGGAACCGAGGTAGGATTTGATCCTAAAGCAAAGATCCATAACTCAAGAAGCTCCATTTTAAACTCTGACAGTGTTTTTTATAGTCTTGTTCATTTCCGGTATGTTCTAACATCCCCACAAAGACATTAACTGAGGATCTCACAAATACCCAGAAGCCAATGTCTTCACATATAACATGGACTGGATAGTATACTTAGTTGGATTTGTAACTAATGGGATGCTCAAACTCAAAGGGCATGTTTCAATGAACTGATACTAACCTTTAGGAGGAGTTTCAATGCTATATACCATGAGGCACTTTGGTAGATTTTCAGGTGCCATAAAGCAAGGTGAGATAGCTAATATACTTCACACCAGATCAGTAACCTCTCAAATCAAAGAGTCTAATAAAACAAACTTAAACTTACAAGGTTACATAATACTATATATATGGAAAATAGACATTAAAGCACCTAACACATACCCACAAATGATCTTATATAGTTATCAAGGATATATACCAAGGATAAAATTTGTAAGAATTTTATCATACACATTTAAATGAGTGTCTATAGGATGGCATGGGAATGAGAATCCAGGAATAAAGGAATATTAATAAAGTAAACTAAAACAAAAGAGTATCATTATAGGTTTTAATAATGATAACATACCAAGAATTGAAGAGGATGAATGTCACAACTTTTACACTTGAGGTCCAAAGAAAAAAGAGATGGAAAGATAAGTGAATTCACTAGAAACTAATATTAAGCCCAAAATGTTGGTACAAATCTAGCTGAGATGTCTTCCTTTAACATTGATATGAATGAAAAGGGTTTGGGGGTTTTAGTTGTCTGTAGCTTGAGTCATCATTGTGAAATAGCTGCCAAAGAAAAACTAACTAGCTGAATTAAAGGAAACATAATGACCAGAACAAAGAAGGTTATAGGGAACCTCTACTCATAAAATCACACCCTGGTGATGATAATCAATTTTTGTTGCCAAAGTTTAAACTTTGGCAAAGTGGACTACATTCAATGAAGAAAGCCATGCCACAGGAAAAAGCTTAATATAGTCGATCAGGGTAACACTTCATGACTCAAGTATGCAAAAAATTATATACCTTCTTAATCTTCTGCTATAACATTTCTGTCTTTTAGCCTCTGTTCTACTGAGTTAGTAGGAAGAATCCGGGTCCTAAAAGGATATCCCCCAAATTGTTATTTAACTCTGGGGTCTTAGGCATTACCCTTTTTTGATGCTGGGGGCTACACATTTTACACTCGTCAGTCCCACTGATAACTGATGAGACAGTCATTTTTCACATGTGACTCTTTCAGCTTAGCTACACCTGGCTGTTTCTTTGTTATTGTGGGGCAGGAAAACCTGGGGTGAAGCTGATTCTGGCATTATCTCCTGATAGACCACTCAACTGTCTCAGCTTGGCATCTGATTGCCTTGAGAGTGGTCTTGGTGGGAAGTAGGGTGAAGGTTTCCCCTGCTTTTGGGAGCCAGAGTTGTCTCTCACTCCTCTTCTCACCCAGATTCTGGAAAATCTCTTTTTAGTATGGAAAAAATATTTCTCTCTTTATGTTCTTCAGGACCTTAACTTAAATTCTTCTAAAGTCTTAGGCTTTTGAACAATAAAGCCATGAAGATTTCAAACTTCTACTTTGCCATATCCTTTCCCCAAAGTCATACTATTATAGAGCTATCTCCTTGAATGAAAAAAGGGAAAGAAAAGAAACATAAGCAAAAGCAAAACAAGCAACAATAACAAAAACAACTTAATTGTTTTCCAGCCAAATAGTAAAGAACTTCATAATGACAAGAGTAATTCAATTATAAAGTGGGATGCCTTGGGTATGAGTTTGTCATCAGAGGCTATGTTTCCACTGATTCACATTTTAGCAATGTTGTAGAAGAGTTTTAAGCATTGAATGGGACATTGAATGAGACAGCCTGTAAGATTCCCGCCTAGTGTGAGAGCCTAGGGTAATGGTAATCCTATATTCTATCTCTTCAAATGTTAACTACAGTACATGGTACTTGGGAGGTTACAATTCAATAAAAGAAGGAAAAACTTTAATTCAAAATATGATAGGAAATGCAAAAAGATTGTCACATGGTAGGTGATCAATATATTGAGTTAAATTTTATTACCCTTTTAAAAAATCTGTTTCTTTAAGAAAATAATAGTATGTATCGTCATAAAACACGAGTAAATATAAAGCATAGCCACAAAAACCATAATCTATTTTTAGGAAAATGAGTTTTGATCACTCATCAAATATTTATGCCAGGTTATAAGCAAGACAATGAAAATCTCTTAAAATAAAAATAAAATTCCACATAACAGAAATATTTTTATACTTATAAAACATATTAACACTTTTGCTTTCCTTTCATTTTTAGCTGATGCTTCAAAATAATCACAAATAATTTTTCTCCAAATTCTTTCAAATAACACCTATGTGCCTATGATTTAATGCACTCCATGTATGACTGAAACATTATGTTGTACACCAGAAACTGACACAACATTGTAAACTGACTATACTTCAATAACAACAAAAAAGTAGTATGAGAGAAGTATGGACAAAGGCATAAGCACACAACTGATAGTGAGTTGAAAAAAAAATTTTTTTGAGTTGAAGTTTTAAAATGCCTAGAAATGATAAGATCAGTGTTGGGTGAAGGGTTGTGGCTGAGGCACTGTGAATGTAGAAGTGTGGCACCTCTTCCACCCACTCCCACATTTCCTGTCTGAGCAACTACCTCTCTGCCCAACCAGGCCCCTCACTAACCCTATGAGCAGGTGCGGTTGGGGAATCCCAAGGAAGATTCAACACTGTCCTCTTAAGACACCCCTTCTGAGGCCCTCCATATGACCTCAGTCTAATTTCTGGTCCAACCAAATCCCCCAAAAGTCCCACATGTTTTGCACCGTCCTTTTGGGCCAAGCCCGTGCCCCCCAGTTCCTCATAGCTGATCATATCACCACTACCGTGACTCCCCAAATAAAGTTCCAGAATTTATTCTACCTGAGGCCTTAGGTCAAAAGAAATAAATCTAAACACCAATTTGATCTCATTTTTTCTGTTCCATCCCACTCTGCAAGAATCTAGCTTATAGTGGCTTGCTGCTTTAGTTAAAAATTTGTAAATGGTCTCATATTACACTTTTTAATATTACATTTTGTCACTATTAATGGGAGCTGGAGGGTCAAAGAAAAGTAACTCGGAGGGTGACTGGGTGTCTGAATATCATTTGCCACTTTTTCTAAAAGGAGTACATAATGGTGGACGTGGGAACCTATGAATCTGAACATTGCTTTCCATTTTCTGAGCAATAAACAGATGATTTACCAGCTTTGCTACCCAAAGATATAAACTACCATATTTTCTCTTCAATTTGTTGCGTATAGTTTTATTTGCTGCTATAAGAGTTATGATTTCCTCCACCTACTTCTCATTAGAATGGCACTAGTTCTCAGTAATGACTGAAAAATGGCATTACAGGGAACACGTAGCATTCATAACACTGTCTTACTAAACTACTTTGGATTGAGCCCTGCAAAAGATATGGACTTAATAAAAAGGACATTTGAAAGCACTGAAAAATACAAAAACCAGTCACATGACTACATTTTCTCATTTCTTCTCTCAAACTTTGCTCACAGAAAACTCATGTTCTTTCTTGTTTGCCAGGCTTTTCTCCTAGGCGGTTGCATCCAGAGCGTTCTTGTGAGGAAGAAAGGCTAGAGGTTTGGGTGAGATGTGCCTCAAATAACTTTATTTTGATGGTGAAGGGAATGTGCATACCAACAAACAAGCCGAGAGGAAACGTAATCTTTTATTTTTAAATTACTTTCCTAAATTCATTTATTTATTTACCAATAAATGTATACCGAGCACCTACTATATGTCAGGCACTGTTCTTCATATTGGGGATGAAAAGGTGAACAAAATCCTACAACAATTTCTGCTCTCATGAAGCTTACATTCTAGCGGGGAAAACTGAGAATTAAAAAAAAAAAAGAATGAATAAAATATGTGGTAGTTAGATCTTAGCCAGGGTAGGGGCATAATTTCCCTTAAAGCTAGCCTTTTTAGTTGTTAAACATAATTTTAGTATAACTTTCTACCTACAAATTTTTCCTGTCTGTCCCTTAATAATCTTGCCACTCAATTCTGTTTTATTCTATGCAAACTCACAAGTATCCATTAAGATCTCAAAGTGCTGCGGTGCTCTGACAGGTATTATGGAAGTAATACAAAAACAAAGGAAGTGTCTGGTATGTTCTTTGCCCTCAGAGAACTTTCAATCTCTGGTTGTCAAGCTTTGCACAATAGCATTTAAACCAGCTGGAATATTCTGAAGTGTTATGAATTAGGGGAAGGAAGTGGCAAGAATGAATCATAAAAGAAGTACACTGTTAAAGGAAGGTGCCATGGAAGTTTATATTGGAAATAAACCTTGAAGTTCTGGAATGGAAGACTGGAGAAAGGAAATTATATCAGATCCTGGAAGAGGAATGACCAAAGATATGAATGACTGCCGCATATTGCGGAGAAAGGAGAAGCTTGACTTCCTTTAAGCAGAGAGTAATTTATAGTGCATAAATCTGGACTGAGGACAAGAAACCAAATCGTTCAAAGTTTTAATTCAAACTGAACATCAAGACCCAAAGAGTTTGATTCAGTGTATTCCTGAGACTAATTCTCTACTAGTCCTACTAAAGCATCTTGTGATGTTTCTTTAACAAGTATTCTTTGTGGATAATTATCCACCTCTAGATCCCAACCTTTCCCATTCTATTGCAAAATTTCAGATGCTATAAGCTGTATGAGATGGAATCAGATTTTGTTATTTAAATTTAGGTTAAGGAAATGACAAAAAATAAAGAGTAGGAAACAAGTGCTTTTTCCAATGAAATGAAAAGAAATTTGGTTCAGTGAAGATAAATTCAAACTATTTGGTCTCTTACAGGTCTTGCTCTAAAGAGGGATATTTCCACCATTTTCCTGAGAGGACAATTTCCTGGCCTTTCTCCAGTTCTCACTTTAACTCTCTTTACCGTGGACTTGGTGATATCACAATAGTTAAGTGAATTTTACAGTTTTTCCAAAGCAGATAGGATGTCAAATCTGAGTTTCTTTTATGTTTAATGTTTTCCTCTGAAATGTCATCTTATGTGTGTTAAAATAATAATGAATATACAACCAGAGAAACAAAGGAAAAAATCAACAAAGTAACAGAAAGCTTACAAACATATACTGAGTACTGACATGAAGTTGAAGAAAGGTAGTTGGAATCAGAAAAGAAATAACAAGATGGGTTTGACTGATAGGTTTTCTCTCTATATATTAAATGTATGCTGATTTAAAATTTAATGAATGTTTACTACAGTTCTCATATATCATATCTTACTAAGTATTTTCTTGTATATTATCTTGTTAAATTCTTACAGGAAATATGTGGAGTAATTTACACAACATTCTTTTTTTGTATCTGCAAAAATGAAAATTACAAAAGTTAGGTAAGTCAAATGACTAGTTAATGACAATGATGACTTAGTGGAAAGAATACAGCTGTCCTGTCACAATGACTGTAGAATAAAATTTTTAAAAAGATAATAATCAACTTGTGCTTTCAATAGACTTATTATAATAGGGAAGGCACGTACAGCAGTATAAACTGTCTGAATACATTGTTTTGCTGTTACTATGTATTTTAATTGCATCCATATTTTATTAATTGAAAACTTATTCTAGGAAAATCTTAACACTGACTGGCATCATCCTAAACTCAAATGAAAAAGTCAGATAAAGAAGAATTGACCATGTAAAACTGCACATAGAGCATTTACCGTATTGAGCCTAGTACTCTGTTTGGTTAGAAGTTGTCAAAGTGCTTGCTATGATTGATTTTGCATCAGATCAAATTATATGCCAATTTTCTCACTACCAAAAAAAGTTAAAGCAATATAATTCAGTGTTTGTTTGACATTCATAGAGATTTTGCATCAGTGAAAACACTTTTCCCTCCCATTCTTAGGTGGTTGAGGCAAAGGTAAAAAAATCTTAAGGCCAAAACTGACTACCCATGGTAAAAGCTGTTTAGTGACATAATTTATAGGGAACATGTGATAGTTTTCAGGAGTGACATGCGTCATCTTCCCACATGAAACTATGTAGAATGTAATTTTACACTTGGGTAAATTCTGAAGGCAGGGCACAGAGATCTGGCTATGGGACGGCTATTAATGTCAGAAGGCATCAAGGGGCTCTATCCCTCATGCCCCTCTTAGAAAATGCACCTGTGTTGGCCTGCTGTGAGAAGAGTCCATTCCTTTTCTGGAAGTTCTGAATGCCAGTCTTAAACAGTATCATGTATAGATGTTTATAAAACTTTAGATTGGTTCTTAGATTTGTCTATGGCTAACTATGGCATGATATTGGAAAACCATGCATTTTTATCCCATATAATTCTAGACTCATTTTATAAAAATATAAAGGTCACTGTGAGCATAAATATATGTTATAGGAAACAGAAGTCATATAATAGAAAACCTCTGCAGTGTTGTGATGTTATAAATTATAAAGCTTATAAAAGGATCTGTATGGTTTCAGATCCAGAAGAGTATCACTGTAGCCAAAAATGCAAAGTCCATGCAATAGTAGATAATTCCCATATCTCAAGTCTTTGCTTCCCATTTCTTTCACACAGGGAAGGTGGCACATAGGTCCTTGCAATACTTGTTAAAATTCTCATTTTTCTTTTTAAATTTACAACCTTCATATACTTCAGCAACCTCCAAACAGCTGCCCTCTAAAAATCCTCCACTTACTCTTAACTACCTATGTTGTATTTATTTTCTTTCCTCCCATACTCTTTCAAGCCCTAGAACCAGCCTGGTTAGGCTGAATGTGCCTTTTAGGGGGTAGGGTGGGCAAGAAACTGAGGAGGCCATGCCATGATCCTCCACAGCAGAAGGTAAAAACAAAGTGAATGGCTTTGACTCATAATCAATATAGTACATAAGAACAGAGACTTTTAAAAGCACCCATTGGATATAATTCATGTACTCATTTTCATGAATTTTATAAATTTGCAAATATTTTACAATATGTATTTTTAAGTGTCAAGTACAAGGGACCAGTGAGAATACAAAAATGAAAAACTGCAGATATCTATCAATTGCTATCAAAGAAGGAGTTTAAGATTTGGATGGAAATGTGTTTATAACATACAGTTTTATCCAGCATTATGGTAGCTTTTAGCCACATGGAGTTGTTAACCACCTGAAATGTGGCTGGAGTAACTGAAAATTTTACTTTCTAGTTTACATTTAATTTACATTTAAATTTGAATAGCCACTCATTTGTTTTTTCTTTTTCTTTCTTTCTTTTCTTTTTTTTTTTTTTTTAAGGGATTTGAAGTTTTATTCATGCTAAATCTCTAAGGCCTATAGGAGTGCTTAGTACAGGTGCTGAATACACAGCTAGCAAACAAATAAACTTAACGAATGAAGGAACGAACAAATAAATGAAATAAAAAGGCCTCTCCAGAGCCCCAGCCCCAGCCCAGATCTAACTCCCTCCCTCCCTCCCTTCCCACATGTTTAAGAACCTGACCACCTCCATTTCCTCCCAAAACAGGCCCTCTCTCTGGGAGCTTCATCTGGTCCCTCCAGCTTTCAGTCTCAACCACTAACACTTCCATTTAAACCTCCATGAAATACAGCCAATTCCATCTCCTAAGCATCGTTGGAACATCCTTCTTCTCTCTAGGCCTATCTGTGCCACCCACAGGAATGCAGATCTCCATCAGTCATAGGTAGCTCAAATCTGAGCCTGTTGCTCTCCCCCTGAATATTTTCGCCTTGTTTTTTATATAGTCTGTCTTCTCACCCACGTCCTGAGGCCCTGCTTGCTCTGAACTTCCACGCTCGTCTGGTACTCCAGACTCCAGCTCTTCAGCCTCTATTCCGTTTCTCTACTTTCTCCCTCCTGGAAGTGTTCCCAGAACCCCAGCAGTATGTAAGGTGGGCCCAGCTTTCCTCACTACTTACCTCATCCAGCCTAGTGGTTGGGGCTACTCCTGTTCTCTACCAGCACAACTGCAGTCCCTGGCCAACCAAACGAATCTTCGCCCCAGGGCACCGACCATTCTGTCCTTCCACGGCGGCACCTCGGACCAGGGCTGCCCACCGCTGAGCTTCCTCAGGGTTGGCGAAATGCAGGCTGAGGGTCCCAGGCCCTCCCGGTGGAGGATGCATGCTGACGGGGGCGCCGGACGGTGCAGGAGTCTGACTCCCAGAGCCTCTCCAAACTGACCTGAGGAGGGGGAGAGTCCAGGCTCAGTGCCTTCCCCAGCACATACTGTATGATGACCAAAGGAATACCAGGTACCGTTTGGAGGCCGCTTCCACTGTCCTAAGCCCTGTACTCGTATTATCTTATGAAACCCTCACAGGAGTCCTATGAAGGGAGATAACCTACCAGCATTATCCCCATTTTACACACTAGGAAACAGAAGCAAGGAAAAGTTAACTGCTCATGGGCACGCAGCTGGCAAACAGAGGGGCCAGGCCTGAGGGCCCCCACGCCGCCCCACTCATCCGCCGGGGCCCTGCGCCCAACAGCTCCAGCCGGAAGCGCCCTAGTCGAGGCGGGCCGCGCGCAACCGAAGCCTCTGCGCCTGCGGTCGGTTTCGAGCTGCTCCCAGCGTCCTCTGCGCGGCGCGCCACGTCAGGAGCACCACAGTCCGGCCCCGGGCCACGGTTCCTGAGCAGCCGCTCGCCAGCCGCGCCCTCTGCGGTCACACACGTTCTAATTTTAATAGCTGCCGTACTCTACCGCGCTGACCTGGAAAACCCAAGTCGAGCTTGTGAGGTAAGTACCAACAATTTCAAAATAGGGTTAATGCCACTATCCAGGTACAAAGTTCTTTAAGGCTAAAGAGAAGTGAGAGCTCTCCACTGAGAAAAATTTAAAACAACAGTGTAGTGTAGATTCAAAGGATGAAGAAGCATCGTTTAGATAACACAGTTGATTTCATAGATGAGTTTAAGGAGTATCAAGTATTTTATACACTTACTTACTTAGTTCCCAAACTGGGAAATAGTGCCTCTGGTTAATAATGGATGGAATCGAGACTCCGGGGTTAATTAACATACCCAAGTTCACCTGGGTACTAAGTGGTGCCTACTCCGATTGATCCCAGGTGCACCTGATTCCTGACATCAGGTGTTTTCTACTTCACTGTGCTAGTGAAGGAGTGAGGTGGCATCAAAGAGGATTCACAGCCATAAAACAGGATGACTCGAAGGTGGCAGTGCCATGATCAGAAGTGGTTTAGTCAGGCAGAAGGTTAGCTTGGAGGTAGTGAACGGATGTATAAACTAGCTGCAGAGGAAGATAGCAGTGAGGATTTGGAACTGAGGGAGAGACTGAATACTTAGGATGGAATTAGATTTGGAAGCCAACTGCAAAATCTGATGATTGAGGCTGAAGTGGTGGATCATCAAAACAAAGAATGCACAAATAAGGATGCATAATTAAAATCTTAGGAAACATGCCTTTTTAGGGCTCAGGAGAAGAAGGGGAACCATTGAAAGGATCAGTGAAGGGTTTAGAGAAGGAGGAAGAAACAACATCAAGTAGGTGGTGGTCACCAGTGTCAAATACTACAGAAAGATCAAAGAGCAAGCAATGAGAGTGAAGTTCCTGTTGGAAAGATTAGTGACCCTGAAAAAAGAAAGTGTAGCTATTTAGAAGCCCTCAAATTTCCTTAAAATTTGTACTTTCCCAAGGCCCTTCCCCATGTTCCTAGGCTTATGCTCTCATACATACCAGTTGTTTTTTCAGGAATTTAGGTAGACAGAATTTGAGTACTTTTTAAATAGACCTTATGGCTTTCATGAAGCTGTACCTGTCATTTCTCCCTATTTCTAGCACCATGTGTGGCTGGGACTTAGTAGCATTTAATACAAGTTTATAGGATGAATGAATGAGACTGGAGAATTTTTTTCCCAGGCATATTTCCCCATTTGGTGAAATGATTATTAACTATTGAACCCCCAGGTACTAAGTATTATTGGTAATACAAAATAAAATATTAGATATTATGTTTGTTCTCAAAGAATTTATAGTCTGTATGGAGGAGGGGATAAGATAAACATACCTAAGATTATTTATGGAACACAGCAATGACCACCAGCCAGTGTGCAGTGTTTCAGCCAAACTGTTTTTTAAACGCTGAACTGCTTACCCCTTCTGTGAAGCTCCCTGATCCCTGGGAACCGAGGATATCCCCATATTCTAGCAAGTGAATGAGTAAGGCCTGGAAAACAAGAGATTCTAGAACCCTGTCCTAGCAGTATATCCAGTGTTCATTCTGATTGGATGGATTTCTTGTCATCTCAATCATTGAGTATTTTGAATATCACCCTGGAGGTGCATATTAGTGGTGATGCTAAAATAATTATTAATCCTAGATTAATCACATTAATCATGGATATGTGAGTGTGTCTGAATTTGATATTTCAATACCAACTTTGGATTTCAGTGTGCTCAGTGTATAATGATTGCTAGTCTAGACCTGGCTTTGCTGTTACTTGGCTGTATGGTCTAGGTTAAGTCCTTCATTTCCTAGGTTTATTTTATTTTTTTGTGAAATAAATGGGCTGGAAAATTGTATCAGAATGATTTATGCCACAGGTATCAGAAAAATCCTACTCAACTGGCCCAAGAACTAAGGATGCATGTAAAAAGTCCACAGGAAGGGCAGTCTTCAGGAAGGATAAATGAAGACCCTCATGCCACTTCTTAATGACTCTCTTGGTTCTACCCGCTACATGTGTGGACTTCATGTTCAGTGTAGTTCAATTAGAAGGGCATTGTTTCTTGTGTCTATCTTAAGAATGAATAACACCCTTCCCCACACCTCCCAAATACTTCCCCTGAAGTTTCTGGCCTAAGTTGTGTCATATGCTCCTGTCTAAACTGATAACCTGGAAAGAAGAATGGCTTAGACTATACCAGTCTTGTTCTCTGGCTGGTTATGAATCCAGCTTTCCCTAGACATGGCCGAAGTAGATTATGGGTACCTAAACAAAACCAAGATTCTGTTAGGCGAAAGAAGGAGAGAGTGACTGCTGTGTGGCTCTCTTTTTAGCAAATGAAATTGTTGACCTGTCTTAATTCTCCAATATCTCTCCCTTCTTATCTCAGATTCTACTTACTTGGACTCATGCTCTCAACACTCCCAAACAGGCATGATCGATTAGATACATGAAAGTCATCCAGAGGATCCAGATCAAAGTTTGTTCTAACTCTAGTCCTTCCCTCTTCACTCCATTGCTTCAATGAGCTATAAAAGGAAGGGTGGGTTATCTCAGTGGGATACTGCATAGTGCTAAATAAGTGCCAGCGATCATGAGTTTAATCTCCATATTAATTAAATTGTATTGTTCTGATTTTCTTTCACCAACAATCTGCCAGGTGCTGAGAAGAGTCCTGGAAGACAGGGCAGTTTGATGTAGTTGCTACTGAGGGGGTACAATGCACTTTGGCAGAAATTCAGCTGTTAGAATTCCAGACAGGTGAATCTGTTGGCTAGCACTGTAAAAAAAAATGTGAGCTGTTGCCAGGTACACCGACTCTCTGTATCTTCACAAAAAGGCAGAATCAGAGAGGATTAATGACTGTGTTGAGGAAGTGAGAGAAAGATATCAGCTGACTGATCAGTACTGCTTTCTTAGTTTCTTTACCCTGGACATTAAGAGTGTATCTGATGGTTTGTATCTGACCCCTTCCTGATTTATTTCTGAACGTAACTTGTGTCTATCATCTTAGGTCTATGGAAAAGTCATCTCATTAACTAGAATACTGACTTTCCAATCAAGTATCAGATCTTAAATTATTATCTACAGCTCATAATGCATCTATGTGCCAACTCAGTTTGAAGTGAGTTCCTCTGAACCCTCTGAACTCCTCTGAGTTCCTCTTGAACAGTTTCTTATAAAATACATTCAATTTGACAAGAAGAGCTTTAATATGTAGTAATTCAAGATTTTTCACACTTGAGACATGGTTCTGGTAACATGATTATTGACTTCACTGTAGATCACAGATTCATAGTTGGATCAAGAATTACAATATTGTGAGATATGAAAAAAATTATTTCTAAATTGTCCTAGAAAGAGTGAAACTCATGTGGCCCTCGATGTCTTTCAAATCTTGAATGATTTATTACCTTTTACCCTCATTTTCTCTCTCTACTTTTGCATGGAGGATTTTAAAAAAAATGGTTCTAAAGTATCTTCTTTGTTGACTGATTAGCTGTCACTCTTTTCTTTTTTAAAGCAGTTGCTGTGTATAATGCACATAAAGACATGTATAATACACTTCTTTAACTTACCGCAATTTACCTTCAAGTAGTACTATACTTCACTTTGTCTCTTCCCAGCCTCTGTGCCATTGTTATTATACATTTCATTTCTACACATGTTGTAAAAACAAACATATATTGTAATTGGTTTTACTTTTAACAATGAACTATCTTTTAAAATATTTAAAAATTAAGCAGCATTTTTCATATTTACCCACATGTTAACCATTTTAGTACTTTTGTTCCTCTCTGTACATCCAGATTTCCACCTGATATCATTTTCATTATGCCTAAGGGACTTCCTTCAGTATTCCTTATGATGCCATTTTGCTGGTAGTTTTTTCAGCTTTTGAAATGTCTGAAAAAATTATTTATTTCCTCTCTATTTTTAAAACATATTTTCATTGAGTATAGAATTCTACACTGAGATATCTTTTTTTTTCTTCCTTTTAGTACCTTAAAGATAACTTTCCACTGTTTTCAGAACTGTATTGCTTTCAGCAAGAAATCTGCTGTGGTGCTTATCTTTGCTCTTCTGTATATCATGTGTCTTTTTTCCATTTAATTAGGATATGTAGCAACAGTGTTGTATTTATGTTTCATGTGCTTGGGTTTTGTTGAGCTTTTTGAATCTATAGGTCTATAATTTTCAATTAAATTGGAAAATTTTTGGCCATTATTCTTCAAGTATTTTTTTCTGTGCACCCTTTGGTGTCTCTTAAGCAGACATTAGCTGCTTAAAGTTGTCCCACAGCTTGCTCCTGTCCTGTTCATTTTCTCTAGTCTTTTATCTCCATTTTTCATATTGAGTATTTTCTTTTGTGATATATTCAGGTTCATTAATCTTTTCTTTTCCATTGTCTAATCTGTTGTTAATTCTACCCAGAAAAATTTTTGTCTGTTGTTGCATTTTTTGTCTCTAGAATTTGACTTGGTTCACTTTTACACCATCACTGTCTCTATTTATGACTCACTCTTTATTCTATCTTCCTGAATATATGGAGTATAGTTATGATAACTGTTTTATTGTCTTTATGCATTGCATTATCTGTGTCATTTATGGATCCTTTTCTATTGATTTGTTTTTTTTTCTCCTCACCATGTGTCATATTTTCCTGTTTCTTTGCATATCAGGGAATTTTTGACTGGATGACAGACATTGTGAGTTTCACCTCATTGGGTATCAGGTGTATTTAAATTCATATAAATATTCTTGAGGTTTGTTCTGAACTTCAAGTCAGTTACTTGGAAACAGCTTGATTCTAGCACAGCTTGCTTTTGAATTTTGCTAGGTGAGACCAGAGCAGTCTTTAGGGCTAACATTTCCCTATTACTGAGGCAGTACTTTACTATGAACTCAATGCCTTATGAATTATGAGGATTTTTACATTTTTTCCGTGGGAATATGAACTAGTTCCAGCCTGGTCTGAGTTTTTTGCTTTTCTCCTTTTGAGATGCTTTGTTTCCTACCTTGGACAGTTTCCTCACCTCCATGTGCTCCTCAAAGGCCTGAGCGGGACCCTCTGCAGGCCTCTGGAGCACACCCTTTCTCTCTCTCTCTGGCTCACTCTTCTCTGTCCTGTGATCTCTAGCCACTTTGGCTTCCCGAATCTATCATTTCATCAATTCCAGGAGATGGCTGACTTGACCAAATTTCCCTCTCCCTGTGCTGCAGCCTGGGAGCTCTTTCTATCAGACAATTAGAAGGCTCACCTTGTTTGCTTTCTCTCTCTCAGTGATCACTTCTGTGCTGCCTGTTATATCATGTCTAAAAGCTGTTGCTTCATATATTTTGTTTGAATTTACATTTGTTTTTCAGGTGGGAGAATAAACCTGGTACCTGTTACTCATCTTGGCACAAGCAAAGTTGTTGAATGATTTTTTGATATGTAAGGGTCTGGCCATAAACAGCTGTGTGTTTCCATTTGAAAAATCTAAACTGCAGTGCACTTTTATTCTGGTTAGAGCTTCTGAATTTTTTTTTAATACAAACTTGCCAAACTTTTAGTACTTTTCATTTGTCATTCATGTATTTATGGCTCTATTCTTTTCCTCTCCATGCACTTCCTTCCTTGCTAATTCATCACCAGTTAATCATACTCAGCTTC